>NW_025777814.1:37500-301799 GCF_021130785.1 Homalodisca vitripennis
TTTTTTTAAAAAAAAATTTTTGGAAAAAAAATTTTTTTTTAAAATTTTTTTTAAATTTTTAAAAAAAAAAATTTTTTTTTTAGGTTTTTAAAAATAAAATTTTTTTTTTTTTTGGTTTTTTCAATTTTTAAAAAATTTTGGGGGGGTTTTTTAAAATTTTTTGGGGGGTTTCCCTTTTTTTTTTAAAAAAAAAATTTTTTTTTTTTTTTAAAAAAATTTTTTTAAAATTTTTTTTTTTTAAAATTTAAACTTTTTTTTAAAAATTTATTTTTTAAAAAATTTTTTAAAAAAAATTTTTAAAAAAAAATTTTTTTTTTTAAAAGGTTTCAAAATTTTAAAATTTTTTTTTAAAAAAAGTTTTTAAAAAAAACCCCCAATTTTTTTTTTTAAAAAATTTTTTCCCTTTTTTAAAAATTTTTGGTTTTTTTTTTTCCCTTTTTTTTAAAAACCTTTTTTTTAAAAAAAAAAAATTTTGGGGTTTTTTTTAATTTTTTATCAAAAAGGGGTTTTGACCGTGAGCCGTACTCATCGCTCAGTTCTCAACCAAGGGGATGAAGGAGCAGTGGATCACCAAGGACCGCCAGAAGAAGAATCTCACGGCCCGAGATGTCAACCAGCACTTCCCCATCCAGCGAGTCTACATCGACGACCACCTCTCACCAGACAATAAGCAATTCCTAGCGAAGCTCAAGCAGAAGGGACGTGATATCGGCTACAAGTTTGTCTGGTCTCGAGATGGCAAGTTTTTCGCAAGGAAAGCCGAAGGCGACCCTGTCAAGAAGATAGTTACGTATGAATACTTGGACAAACTGAAATAAATTAAGTAAGTTCTTTTTGATCATTAAATTTTAGTTGTGCAATTTTTAAGTACATATACTTTTTTTCATAAATCATTAAATTAATCAATTCAGTTAAAATAATTTTATTCTAAATGCAACAACAAAATTCTTTTAATATTTTTTTGTACTATCAAAATAGTGTCAGTCAAAATTTAATTTATGCAAATATAACAAGTATTAGGCAAAATTTCAATATTTTTTATTAGATTTCAGCCAAATTAAAAATAAAATTAATTTTATTGTTCTGAGTGATATTTGGATTGGCAGTGATGAGGTTGGTTAGTATAATATTCCTGGAAATAATACTTTCTATTGTTTTAATAATAATTTTTAGGTGCGGAGGTGTAATTTGCTATGTGTCCAATGATATTTGTGTGGTAAATTTAAATTGTAATCTAACGACTGCTGATGCTTTACTTTAAAAAATAAAACTTGATCATGTAATTTACCTCATATGTATATATAGACTACAAAATTTTTCTGAGAATGATTTTATTGAAGAATTTACAAACAAACTATTTAACAAAGTTATTTAAGTATGTTAAGTAGTAATGGCTTTGCACAGCTTATTGATGGTCCTACTAGAATCACTGCTAATTCACAAACGTGTATAGACCATATTTTTGTTAGGACACCGTGTTTAACAATTTTTAAAAGTGCCATTTTTGATGTTGATCTCACTGACCATTGTATGTCAGGTTTAGCAATTACAGTTCCTAGTAATCAACATGTGGTTAGTCATGATTTTAGTGTTATTTATTATGATGAATTTGTATCAAAACTGAGCGATATAAGCTAGGATAGTTGTTTTATAACTGAAAATGTTAACGTATGTTTTAATGATTTTTTAAATATTTTATGCAATGCTATTAATTTTTATACAAAAATTAGGGTTACAATAAGTAAACTTGAGGAAGCAAAGATAGTTAGCCCCTGGATAAACACGAAGTTACTAAATAGTAAGCTAAATAGGAAAACAAAGTTATATAAAAAATATAAAACCAGTATATAGTAATATATCGCATACGTAATATATCCATAGGACAAACATTGTAACCTACAAAAAGCCGGTCTGATTTGTCAAACTAGTCACAATCGTAGCATGCTGTGCTGTTCCTAATGCTCATAATGTTGTACCATCCACAGACAAATTGTACTATCTTTATAATAAGCTGGAATTAGAACAAAGCAGCCCGTTTAAAGTTGGTAGCCCTGTTTCATACTTTATCATAAAAATCGTCACTCACACTCAATTGCGGCAATAAGTTATAATAAAACCAATACCGACCGTGCTCTTTGCGTTGAAATTTCGTAACCTTGTTGGTATTTAGCTAAATTTTAGGTTTAGATTATGTTATTTTGTATATAAATTCTACAGCTTTTGTGTCTGATAATTAGCTTCTAGACTTAATCTATGGAGAAATTTCGTATAGATCCTAATAATTTGTCTTACAACAAATGTCTTGTAACGTTTTGGTTGCTAGTCCTGCGGAATTATCTGTTTCAGAGCATTACGATTATAAAAACAAAGGTATAAATTTGATTGTGATACTTTGCATAACCTCATTTTCAAACAATATAATAAATTCATGTAATTTATTATTATTTACGTATAAAGTTGTATAATTATAACTTAATTTCAGACAAAAGAAATTTATATATGCTATGTTTATAACAGACAGTAACTAGTTTTGTTCTTAATGATTGTTATTGCAATAAAATGTTTGATACCTAACTGTTTTAAATATTATATCAAAATTTTAAAATAATATTAATTTAAAGATAAAAATTATAAATAATTTCTATTTATTTCTTTAGTTATTAGAATATTTAAAACCACATGAGTGACACGTTGACTGTGGCAGAGGGTTTATTGGGTGCTGTATAGTCAGATAAAAGTCTAGTGAAGATTTTAAATTTTTAACCAACAAACAGATGACACAAAAGATATTATCAAAAGATCCTGCAGACTGCAACGAAAGAGTTCTCGCAAATAGGGATGGCAAGACGAACGGTTAAAAATTTGAATTTTGTAGCGACAGATTATTTTTATAATCTATATAAATCTAAATAACAATTATTAAGTCTGTAGAGCCTTTCTACCAAGAGTTTTTACACAGACTCGAACAACAAGATTCGTGTTAGAAAACGACACAACTGTTAAAAGAACTAATTTAGCTAGGAAGGATCTAGGTAATAACAACCTAGCAACAAAAAATCCTTCCATTGGAATTGCAATAGTATACAAAAATCAATGGTTATTAATAATTTTAGGCGAGGTTGTAAATCATCTTATATATGTTTTAAAGTGATCTTAAAGACAATTTAAATATCAAATAAACCAGTTCAAAAAGAAATTATTAGTTAACAATTTTATTTGGCTTTATTAAAATTAGGATGAAAAATTTGGATTTATTCGTTTATAGAGTTGGTGAATTTCTGTATATTTCATGTTTGCCCTAGAGTTACACCAAGCATTATTATTTTGGCGAATACAAAGATGGTATGAATTTATTATACTTGCGAAGAAACCTTAAACACTCTTTACGGGTTCTACATATATATATATATATATATATATATATATATATATATATATACATTTTTTGGGAACTGAAGGATTAATGCTAATTCCCAAGTCTTATCATATTCTTATTTCTTTTAGTACTAGTACAAAGTACTAATCATAAATGGACTCTTATTTACAGAAATAAATGTTAACAAAACCAATTTTTTAAATCATTGAATCCCAAATTGAATATTACAAAAATCCCAAACGAGATGTCTGTGTAACCAAGGTAATCTCACTACCACTATACACGCAAAGCTTCTAATTATTAACTTATTACTACTAAAAATACAACGTATCATTTTATATAATTATAAGTGTTAACACAATGTACCGGACGAATCCAAATATTTGCATGTATTGTCATCTAAACAAAACGGTATAGTTGTGTGATTACACTTAATGTTTCCTAATAATTGTGCAAAGGAAAACGTTTAAAATAACTTCATGTATGACTTTACTAGTCTTAAATTAAAAATTGTATACCCTTCTGAAAATTACGATATGAAGTATAAATCAATTTAGATAACTGAATGTAGAATCAACAAAACTTACTATCGGGCAAAAGTTTTTTCGCTTGACAGTCTCTCTCTTTTTCCTTATGTAGGAATGGAATATTTTAACCTTAGATTTACAGTATAATTTGATCAGTTGTACGTGATAAACTCATAAATTATGTTCCCACCTGCTGAAAATGGGTTGATAAAGTGAACCAATGCTACCAACAGTATTTGAATAGCAAGAAATACGCACCTCTGTCACTTGCAGGTTCAGGTGTATTCATACTGCCTTATGTATTGCTGCACCTGTCTCTCAGCTAATGTTTGTTATAACATGTACATTACTACTCTTAGATCTATTATCATTGTTAACGTATAAAATTACATGAAAGATAATTTCAAATACATAATCAAATCATGTAAATATGGTGTGCTTGGTTTTGCTTAAAACTTATCGAAATATGTTTATAGATTTAATCGGTAAATATTAAGATCAGCGACTACCGCTCCGATCGCCGTAAGGTTTTTCGTAAAAACACAGGTTAACGTAATTTCACCGAAAAAAATAGTCCCGATTATCGCTAACATATCAAAACCAGTTTTACGGCAGTACAATGTTGGCAATACAAAACACATAAATAACAAGATTTTCGACTATCAAACTAAAAGCAATGGCCGACCATGGACGTTTTGATGAATTGACAGTAGTCACGTGACAAACAGGAAGGTTTCCGATTGGCCGGGCGGATCACGTGACCTATAGTACGGCTTCGATTGACCGCCAGATATAAACAAACAAACCCACATGGAAAAGGAAATAATTAGTGAAATTATTGACATGGCTTGCGATGGTTCTTGTCACACGCTATTCTTTGAAGCATGTTTTATTTGATGAAAGGCGTGTTATTAACGTGTTTTGTGCGCAGAATGTGCTTCCAACGAAGACAAATTGTGTGAAGTGCGGAAACTCGGTGAACTTGACAGATGACTTAAAGTTCAGGTGTGGAAAGATTGTTACTTTGCAGAAAAAAGCCCGGAAAAAGTGTGGCTGGCGTGTTTCAGCTAAGGTCGGCACGTTCCTGGAGCGAAGTAAAGTTAATATTAACACATTGTGGCGTTTTATCATAACATATCTTTTCACATCACCTCCGAGGCACTTATTTGTTAAAACTCATCTTCATCTCACAGACCCGACAATAGTGGACTACTACTCATTCATCCGGGAAGTCTACATTGACCATTTGAAAAGAAACAGCCAACAGTTGGGCGGACCCGGCGCCGTAGTTGAGATCGATGAAGCCAAATTTGGCAAAAGAAAATACAACAGAGGACGGATAGTAAAAGGACAGTGGGTGTTGGGGGGAATAGATCGGGAGACCAAGCACACTTTCCTTATCCCAGTTAAAGACCGTACGGCGAAGACTCTGATACGGTATATTAGAACTTAGGTGTTGCCAGGATCCACAATAATAACTGATTGCTGGAAGGCCTACAACACCCTTTCACAGTATCAGTTTAATCACCTGACAGTGAATCACACAAAGAACTTTGTTGACCACTTAACATCCACCTGTACCAACACAATTGAACGGAAGTGGCGTGACGTCCGGTCAGAAGTCCCCAAATACGGTCGCAAGACCAAGCACTTCGTCGGCTACCTCGCGGAGTACTTGTTTAAAACCAAGTACATCCCAGAAGAAAGGGTTCACGCTTTCCTCGAGGCAGTGGCTGCGTTGTACCCCCCAAAATACCATTAAGGTAATTTTTTTTAAATTTTAATTGTTTTTATTTCAGTTTTGTTTAATTTTAATTTTTTGTACTTTGGGATTATACCGACCATACCCAGACATGAATCGTTATTTGAAATTTTGCTTCTACTGATTACTAGATTAGCGTAGAGAACAATATTTCGTCAATATAAAACAGGAATTGTCTTATCTCAAAACCCTCCCCATCCTCAGACAGAGGTCAAAGTCGAGCGGTCTAGTAGATAACGTGATTGCAGATAGAGCCTAGCTTGCCTATTCAAAACTCAGATCACGCGATGCTTGCCCGCTGCGCAGCGCTTTGCGCTGCTTGCTCTTTTAGAAAAAAAAATTAACTCTAGCTTGCAAAGTCCAAGCCCAGATCACGCCATGACTGCTTACACGCACAACACTCAGACAGAACTAACGCAGGTTTCATTACAGTCAAAAGATAAGCGGCGCGCGTTTATTACTGATAAGATAAGACGAGTTTATACTAGAATTAGTACATGGACTACTGCCCTACGAACTAATAACACCAAAAAAAAACGAATAAATGCATTGTCAGTCAGGTTTTTCAAATTTTGTTTTTTCCAAAAATTTTTTTTTGGGGGGGGGGACTAAACGGCTACGGCGATAATCGGGACTACTTTTTTCGGTGAAATTACGTGCCCTGCGAACTAATGACACCAAAAAAACGAATAAATGCACTGTCAGTCAGGTTTTTTTAATTTTATTTTTTCCAAAAATTTTTTTGGTGGTGGGGGAGGAGTAAACGGCTACGGCGATAATCTGGACTATTTTTTTCGGTGAAATTACGTTAACCTGTGTTAGAATGCAAAAAATTACGGCGATCGGAGCGGTAGTCGCTGTTCTTAAGATTTGCCATTTAATCTTACAACATTAAATTACGTCAGTGTGATTGATTCCATGTAAAATTTATTTGTAAATAAAACCATTTGACCTTACAGCCGATTTGTTTTGTACACTATTTTATACATATTGTATAGAACTATCAATGAAGGCTAGAACTTAACATTCACAATGTGCATTTATAAAAATAAAACCTTTAACAGAGTAGTTTATAGTTATTAAAACGAATAAGTGATGTTGAATGATAGTGTATTTTAACACCACGTATAATGCATTGAAATATTTTTGCGTTTGCACAGGTTCAAATCCTGTTGACTGTTGTTATTTTATCGGTCCTTTCTATATGGTTCCGACTCTCCGATTATTCTTTTTTATAAAATCCTCATGCAGGCCTATGGCCCACGAGCGTAGTTACATAAGGATACAAATGAGATTGGCATCTCCTTAGAAATAAAAACTAAAACGGGGCCAGACTTACTTACAGAAAAACATTTAATATTTTAAGAATCCAACTGTCACCATAACGTATAGAAATATTACATTTCAAAATACATTCTAGAAGAGATCAAAATGATGAATCTACAGATATGTATTTAATGTTTACTAACGTTATGCACGGATCAAATAAACAGCACCAATCGAATAATTCCTGCACAATTTATATAAGGGTAAATCGTAAATGAGTATACTAATGCTGTGATTAGGTTATAAACGCTACTATAATTTCAACTTGTAGTAAGTCATCTTCTGGTTAGTGAATTATCGTGTTACTAATACACTTAGGCGGAGGCGGTGCGAATTTTATTTAATAATGCATTTAAATATTTAAAACGATGAGTACATGTAATGTTACGAGGTTCCCCTTAATATAAATTAATTATCAACTCGCTTAACATTTCATTTACGCAGTAGTTAAAAGTTACTGCCATGTTATGGAGTTATTAATGAGCAAAACCTAACTACCCTGGACCGAAACGACTTACAAACGGAATTACTAACGTGTGTTTCCCAAAGTTTTTAAAAAAATATAAGGTTCATTCTATCACCAACATCACCAGTTAAGTATCTGGTTTGTATAGTCTTTCATTTATCTAACTTTAATTTAGGTATATCTTATTAATTACAACTTGAAAAGCATAGAGATGATATGTTCAAATCCTTCTTCTAAAGAGACGAATGTTTACATAATAATGAAATATTTTTATAAACGCTAAATGGAAGGTTCACATGAAGTATTGTTGTTAGGTAATTATTACATTTGTATAGTTGATGGGTATTTTTTGAGTGATGAAACAAACGGAAACTCTAATTAATCGAGTGAAATTCAATAACCGTTTATTATCACCTGTAATATAAACTTTTAACATGTTTGGGATATATTTCAGAGGTTTATTTATTACATTATACAAACACAACAGGAGATAAAATATTTTATAGTTATAATGGATTACTTGAGCATTAAGAGTTAAATTCTATCACAGTATAGTATAGCGATAAAACTGTACACTAGAAATTCTTAAACTATTTAATGTGTGAGATGTATTGTAAGTGCTGACACTCTTTGCTGTAACAATCTTAACACAAAAGAAGATAAAGTATAATATACAGTTATAATTACTTGTTAGCCCAGTAAGTGGTGTTACATTCTTTACCCAGCATAATACGACTATACAATTTTACATAGTTATTCTTAAACGAAATGTTTGTTTTATTTTGTGTGTTAAGACTCTTTTCTATAGCAATGTAAACTCAAGAGTAAAGAAAGAAACATATATTTTTACAATTGCTTGTTGGTGCGGTAAAAAATCTTTCCTTGCCCAGCCTCACATAGCAATAAATTTGTACACTAGTTATTCTTAAATTAATTGTTTGTGTGAGATGTATTACGAGTATTGAGGCTTTATAGATATAGCAATCTAAACACAGAAGAGGATAAAGTAACATTTATAATGATAATTTATTGTTGGCGTAGTAATAAATGTTACATGCTTAGCCCAACCTGAAAGCGATAACATTTTATACTAGTAACTTTATTCTGTTTTAATTTAGTTAATTGTGTTGCAAGAAGAGTCAGTCTCCAGATGCTCCGGGTTTTCAGACTTAATGATGGCAAAATTAACCAAAAAAGATCTTCTCTCTCTAAAAAATTTTAAATCTCCTTAATATGTAAGGATTTGTTTAGGTACTTGATTTACATTTAATATTCCCATGCTGTACTTAACTAATATTTTATTAGTCAAAAAATATCAAACCAATGATAAGTATTTTCAATTAGGAGTTAAGATCAAAGAAGGTAACCAAACATTTTTCAGTAGTTCTGCTACTTATGTGGCTGTCCTTTTTATATGGAAAGTATCTAACAGTTACATTAATTATTTTATTACCTAATGTTTTCTAAGTTATCATTAATTATTAGTTAAGGCTATCTTCATCTTTCCAATTTCTATACCTAATACCTTTTTTAAATACTTGCCATGGAAAATTTAATAAAACATTATAATAATAGCTGTCGTATAATCAATTATTTCGGTATAAAACAATAGTAGTTAATTTTTGAATGATAATTATATTACACTGAACCAATTAGAATGTGTAAAACTGATTGTATGGAAGGTAGTTTAGTGTCAAATTCCAAACCACATTATAACAATTAGACTAACGTAAAAGCAGTTTTTTGTAGTCTACTTTTGTCAGCCACGAGAAAAGGGATATAACAGGTTGTCCCGGATTGTGGGTTTTTACCTTTATTACATAATAAACAATAAAAAAACCGAAACACAGAACATTTAAAATGATTTTTAAGCGATTACTTTGACGAATATTTCATTAGTTGGGAGTTACATTACTAGTAAGGCAAATAACTGTTTTGCAATAAATTTTATTTATTAATTTAGTATTATTGAAATAATATATTAACCACAGTTAGTTATAAATAGGATTCATTTCACGTAGTATATAAGAGAATTAACAATACGTAAGGTAATACTAATTGCTCGTAGCGACATTATATCTCATGCTCCCCATAGTTACTTATATTTTGATATTACTATAGCATTTAACTATTTTGATATTTAATATTATTTGGCCTGGATGGTTATCGTATATCTTATAATATATCATACTTATCTGGGTATATATATATATATAATATATATATTATATATATATATATATATATTTAGAATCTTTGTATATCTTTGTATAATCTTTGTATATCTGCCAGTCGGTTCAATATTTTCAGAAAATCTAACTGACTTAAAACAGAATGAACTATTTTGTACACATTAGTTAAGTACACGAAACTGCCAGCTGGATGTGGAGATTCACGTTAATTATATCTACCCTTTCTCTAGAGTAACATAGATTTATGTGGATAAAAGTAAAGTATTAACAAGTAACAAAGTCTCTCTCTACTCGAAAGATATTTCCAGAGAGATATGTGTTGGCATAATAGTTTTTCTGCCGGGTGATATAAAAAAGTATGGTTCCATATGGATCTGTCTGATCATCAGAGCGTTTACAAGACATTACCTGGCTGGATAAAATAGAATTACCTATAAACTTGCAAATTTACATGCATCCTTAGCTTAGCATTTTATGAGATACATAAAGTGGCGTACTCCTTATCACCCATGATGGCAACTCATAATAAATACATTTTATAAAAAACTAAGTACAACAATATGAAATTTTAACGTTTTATATAGGAAAATTTAAATTCTAACTAACTGTAAGATATCTTAACAAAGATTTAATAGTAAACTTTAAACTTTAGATAAAACTTTATTTCTACAAATAAAAATTTGTTTTCATGCCGCATATGCATCCATTACATAAGATTAACAGGAGATATAACAAGGAATTTTAGTTCCTAACTAACCATCTAAAAGTAACTCCAAGTAACTCCACTCACGCCAAGTTCTGCTTGTAGGTTTAGCCTAGCCCCTGTATCTTCAATAACATCCCAGAGTTTCTGCCAAATGTTAACCATGGATTTGTCAGCGGATTGTGAGAGTCTAAATTGAGTTCTACCAACCTCATGCCTCTCAAAATCATAATGACAGCAAAATTATGTGTTAATTAATGTGTAATAATCTCAACACAATGTGTTTAGCAATGACCTCTGACTTATTACGTAGTCTATACCTAGGATCTTTAGTTGTTAGTATTAATGTGTGCAAGTGTTTTCTGAAATTACTGTGTCCAGTAATACATTAAATTTGAAATTATGTCAAAATTCATTTGTTTAGCTTCATTAGCTAGTTCGTGCATTCAAAGTTCTTGCCTGGAATGAATGTTTTCTAAATGATTAGGCAGAGAAACTCTGCCATAGATGGCGGTGCTTATCTCTGAACCATTTCCTAATAGGTTTGAAAACAGTTAACTGTGGCGAGAATACCACAAGTTTGGTAAAGAATAATCAATCTTTCCTTTGAGCCAATTCATACCACTTCATCGGTGAGACGGTTGCCCTTAAAATATTCATTTTCAGGAATCCAGCTGGCATAGTCTGATTCAATCACTAACAACAAAGTTATATTTATATTTAATATAATGAAAAATATTTATACAATATATTAAAAACACATTTATAATTTAATAAATATTATGGATAGGAAAATTAAATTATCACACCCCAGAGCTAGAAAATTCCTCCATCAGGGAGCCAAGTTCATACCAGACTAGATCACCCTTATTTAGATCTATTCCCTATTTCCTTCTCCAGCCGTCTCAAGATCGGAGGGTTACGAGAAAGTGTGTACCAAAAACAGACTCTCTTGCCGTGGCGTCAGATGTCGTATCTAATATTGGATCGCATGCTGCTTTAGCAATAATGCAGTGAACCATAATAATCACTAAAAGTAAAAATTCCCAGCCAAACGTGGCAATAATATACTATTTAGAAATAATTTACTAAAACGAGTATTTAGACTGAACTATTGAATTTAGTTTAAGTTAAATAAGTTATTTTAATAAATTTATACTCTTTCATATATAGTATTATATTGTTAAAATATTACATTACGTATCATATAATTTCAATATAAATGTAACGGTACGAGCGATACAGTTCTCCAAGGAATATAGCTGGGAAAAGTATAACATAAATGTGTACTCTTTAATATATAGTATTATATTGCTAAGATATTACATTATGTATTATATAATTTCAATATAAATGTGAGGGTGCGAGCGATAAAGTTTTCCAAGGAATATAGCTGAGAAAAGTATAACATAAATGTGTACTCTTTAATATGTAGTATTATATTGCTAAGATATTACATTATGTATTCTATAATTTCAATAAAAATGTGAGGGTGCGAGCAATAAAGTTCTCCAAGGAATATAGCTTAGAAAAATATAACATAAATGTGTGCTCTTTAATATATAGTATTATTTTGCTAAAATATTACATTATGTATTCTATAATTTCAATAAAAATGTGAGGGTAGCAATAAAGTTCTCCAAGGAATATAGCTGAGAAAAGTATAACATAAATGTGGGGCGAACCTTAAGGGCTACCGTGAGACCACCCTTAGGTTCCCTGGATACTCGGTTCTGTTACCTTATCTGGCAACACTTCCAAAATTGTTTCCGCTGGTTGCCAATACTGACCTCAATCCCGAATATGAAATGTTTTATTTTACTGGAAACATTGTACATATATAGTCCGTTGTGGTATATCATCCATAATCCATGTCAGGACATAAAACATAACATAACACTCTCTTTACTCCAGTAACCAATATTTCATATTTCTCGTCACTCCATATAAAGATGTTGGGAAAAATAAATGAATTTATGTACGTGATGAACATTAAGAAAATTTGAGACGGTGAGAAAGCCTTTTTTTAAAAACAAGTGTAATCTTGGTGTCTCTTTTGTCGAAACAACACGATTTCAATTTGAACTTCACTCTCCTCGATGTTTTTATCTCTTCATACTGACATTGCACCCGATTCAGATTAAGAAAAACTCATTTAATTTAAATAATGTTTATTATATTAGATATTAATAATTGTATTTTATTAAATTTTTAATACATTGATAAATTTATACAAATTACGATAAAGTAGGTATGTGTTAAAGGTCAATACATAAACCCGTGAGGGTTTATCAACAAGGCTTTCCAAAGGAATTGTGTATTTGTGTACAGTATAATGTAGGCTACATTTATCCCGACCCTTAAGGGCTACTTTGAGACCGTCCTTACGTTCCTCATATAATCGCATGCATTACCTTATCTTGCAGAACATCCTACACTGTGACCACTGGTAAGACATAACGACCTTCCCATATTGTAGGAAATTGCAATATTTTAAAACATAATTTGTATTGAAAAGAGACGATATGTTTGATTGAAATTAAATTTTAAAAATTGTAAGCATCTCCTTTTACATAGTTTTGGAAAAGGAGCAAGTTGGTAAATTATTTATAAATGTATATCTACACTAAAGTTCTATGTTCAGTATTTTACCAATATCTACCAGTTACAAAGCTATTGTTTGTTTTAAATTGTGTTATGGTACCATTTTCCTAATACCAACAATGTATTTTACATGAATCGCTAGCACACTTACAACATATTATATTTTTTACAAGCACACCTTAAAAATATTATATTTATTATTATTAATTTAATATTACAAAGACAAACAACACTTTGCAATCATAAAATACAGTACATTGGGATAGTCACTAAGCTTAAAAAGATTTGGAGGTCTCCAAGGCTAGACACGGACTCCAACACTCCCTGTGTTTATGTATTATTCATGTTCGGAGCGTGGAGATAAAATTGAGTTCTGGTGAACACAACGGACAAACTTTACTTTTCAAGGCTAACATTAATTTGTTTGACAAAAACTGGCACATATTGGTTCTTCTCAACTCCATAAAAACATAAATTTTTGATTACAGTTACTCAACATTAGTATAGTTTTCATTTAATTTATTTATGTCAGAATATAGTTAAGTGTAAAGTAATTAACTTTTTTTGTTTTTAAATCCTGAATGAAGAAATCGAGGATACAAGCCTTAAAATTATCATGTAATACTCTTGCCTAATTGATGTTTCTAATTCAGTGCAGTTTTATATTTAAATTTCATTAAATAGGATAAATTTTTAAATTGATTTAGAAACACCAACAAAAATTATTAAATGTATAAAAAAACTTGCATTATATGATAAATTAAAATTAAAAAACAAAATAAAATTCAGCTAAACTGGAAGGTTCAAACGGTAGACTGTGTGAAAAGTATTATATTTATTGGGAGACAAATAGTTTTTTACGAATGATTAAAATAATTTGCTTAAACTTTCCATTTTATTTTTTTACATTGACAATAGAACAGACAAAGGAGTAACAAAACGCTGTACGCCACAACAAGAGGGTGGTCGATGAGCGTAATCAACCTCACCACTACATCTCACCTCTGTTGCTAATTACTGCTGACACATCAGTTTGTGTCCTGCTCATTCCTGTGTAAAATTTAAAAATAAAAATAAATTTGTACAAGTTTTACAAAGTTAAAACAATGTTATAAGAAAAAACAACATAATACTTTATTACGTTTTCAATAGACGACACCATATTAAAACCTTCACCAATTATTTTGATGTATGATTCTTTTATTTGTATTATGGTTTCTTATGGAAAATTCAAGTATATTTGTCTGTTTAAATGTATATCATAACGTTGTCTCGCAAACGGAATGATCAATACTTTTGAAAACTTTATTTCATTGTAGTGTATGCCACTCCATGGATAGGCTTGTGTAATATATCTTTTGTTTTGCTTGAGAGCAGTTACTATTTCTTTCTTAACAGAAAGTTGAGAACATCTATGCACAGGACAACTCAAGATTAAATTGGACTATACATTCAATACTTCTCATGCAACATCAGCGCAACCTTTACTTTGTAGTTTTAAACAATCATACATTGTTACTGTTGGAACTGAAACAGGTATTTATGGAATCCTCTATACCACCAAACTAAACATAATAAAACCCGCTTAGGCTGGAAATGAGTCTCTGGTTTGGGATACAAATTTAAATTGAAAAATTAAAATTAAAAAGGACAATGTTTTAGAAATATTCGGCTTTTGTGTACAACGGGGAACGTAAGAAAGAGCTATAAAAATAGGATTTACTGCCGAAGCCAACGCTATGCTAAACGTTTATAGCATATAACATTATGGTTTTGTATCACTAAAGTAGTGTACAAATGGCTGATACACAGAATGCAATGGAGAGTAATATTTTTATAAAGTAACTATATGCTACATGGGCTGAACACCTTTTTTATAATAAATATTTTAGGGCTGTTTGTTTACAATAACCAATTAATCATTTCTAAATGACCAATACATAATAATATTTCAAGTATTTAAAAAATTACCAATTTTTATATTGTTTTGTTACAAATGAAGTATAAATTCTCAAAATAGTCAATGTGCAATGCATAACTTAAACGTTACATGGAAAATAAACATAATTTTATTAATCATGTCTAACCTTATAATTTAAGAAACTTATATCTCCTTAATTGTTACCAAATTAAATAACAATATAATTTTACAAAAACATTACATTGCACATTACTAAATGTACAGTGTAATTTTAAAATAATAAACTTTGTTTTTTAAGTAAGATTATTTTTTTAATCCGATTTTAATTTATATAGTGACCTCAAAGAGAAGGCAGTCTTTAGTGGGTTAATACGCTCTCCTTTCTTTAAAGCAGGCATTAAAGGTCATTCCCATTCCCTGCCAAGTGTAGTCTAGACCGTTTTAGTAGCACTTACCATTGTGTCCGCCTTAAAGTGGGTTGCTTGAATTTCGCCTGTGCAGTGAAATCTTATTTTTATAAATGCTTCTAATGCCAGGAAATTAATAAGTAAACGTAGAAAATGTATAGATATCGAGTCAAAGTTAAATTATCTGCTTTCATTTTTCATTTTTCACTATTATACAATAGTATGGTCGACGCCTAATAACTCAAGGGCACGGTAAAATTTCATTTCCATACACTGCTTTTTTAAAGGTTATCATTACCGCAATTTTTAATAAAACTTGTGATGGTATCCAATAACGAAGATATTAAAAATGATTTGTTGGAATTATTACTAAGAACTCCCAAGCATTTCTTCATAACGTAATTAAAAGTAACTGAAGGTCAGTGCATTAACTAGTCTGTTAAAATATGTATGTTATGTTTATCCCTGACGCTTTATTGCAAATCTTCTGCAAAGCTATGAGATACAAAACGAGAAATTGAGTTTCTCTACTTCTTTCCAGCCTGATGGTTTGTGATACCCAAGAGTAAATTTACACCGTGTTGGTTCTAGTTAAGTGTCAATTTATGGATGAAAGCCAACGTAAGGAATTACTCGCAATAACGTCTTCCAAATAAGGATGTATTCTTACAAATGGTATTGGTGTTCATTACCTTATAAGTGTTGGTTCTAGTTAAGTCTCAATTTATGGATGAAAGCCAACGTAAGGAATTACTCGCAATAACGTCTTCCAAATAAGGATGTATTCTTACAAATGGTATTGGTGTTCATTACCTTATAAGTGTTGGTTCTAGTGAAGTGTCAATTTATGGATGAAATCCAACGTAATGAATTACTCGTAATAACGTCTTCCAAATAAGGATGTATTTTACAAATGGTATTGGTGTTCATTACCTTATAAGTGTTGGTTCTAGTTAAGTCTCAATTTATGGATGAAAGCCAACGTAAGGAATTACTCGCAATAACGTCTTCCAAATAAGGATGTATTCTTACAAATGGTATTGGTGTTCATTACCTTATGAGTGTTGGTTCTAGTTAAGTGTCAATTTATGGATGAAAGCCAACGTAAGGAATTACTCGTAATAACGTCTTCCAAATAAGGATGTATTCTTACAAAAGTTATTGGTGTTCATTACTTTATAAGCCTGCTAAAAGTGCTTTTGAGTGAAGAAAGTTGGAACAATCTTTATTACAATTAATACATCTACTGACATTTTCATTATAACGATAGTAACTGTTGAACCAATCATATACAGATTAAATACTTTTTAAAAACTGGTAAGAGGTGAAAAAGACATATAATATCTCAGTAATACAGAGGTCTTATGAAATTTTAAATAAGGTCTCGTGGCCCTCATCGTTAGAACAAATTACAGACATTTTTATTCATGATAATCAAAAACATAATTATAAAGTACCAAATAGTTAGCAAACAAGTTAAAAACAGTAAAATATTAAATTAGAAGTGTATTTTATTCAACAATCAGCTGTGCTGTCTTCTGACAAGGGGATACCAGTCCTAATGGCCTTATTTTGAGTCGGTTAAAATCATGGCTTCAACAAATGATATTTTCTCGTTACTTGTGGTCCTGTGACGTGTTAAGGTTCAAGGTATGTGGCTTAATATAGAGATGTAACGCTCTTTAATGATGTAGACTGACACCATAGTTAGAATGTCTCATTACTTATTTATTTATCTACAACTGTTGTTAAATTAGTGGTGAGTCGTATTTTCAAATATAGCAATATTTTTTGATCATGATTTTTTGAATGCTGGAAATCTAGGTATATCCCTTCATCATAACTCAAAACAGATAAGGATCTCAAAGATCAAGTGGTAATTGCAGAAGAGCACTGATATCAGCTTTAATAATTTTATAGCATATATTATAGCAGTAAATCGACAAGCACATTCTTTTAAACAAATCGGTTGCAACAATATTGTAATTTTGCAGTATTGAATATTAGATTTCAGTAACGGTTTCATTAAGATAAAAAATCAAATTTAATGAATACAATTAATACTTAATTATTTATAGTGAAATATTAATTTTATATAGTAAGGATTATGGATAGTCATAAAATATTCAGTAGCATTGTAACGAATAGAATATGGATAGGATGGCGTAATACTTTTTTTCCCGTTTTAGCAGCTCAAGAAGAAAAATTTTTTCCCCGCTTTATCGACAGACAATGAGTAGGACCACAACCATGGATTATATTGCCACAATTTACAAGGAATCGGGAAATGAATACGTTGTACCTGGCAACTCTTTTAGGATGATAAATTTTAATACGTAGGAAACGTGATGTGAAGTATAGGATGGGCTTTCTCTCTTTGAAGAAGTTCTTTACGGTATTAAATATTCATGTTAAGCAAATTACATTTTGTTGTAATTGACACAAACGGCTGTATACAAGTTGCGTTAAACAATTCACTAAATGTTCTGAGTTCTCGTACTTGTCTAATACTAAAAATTATTAATGCTAAATTGTGTTAAAAGGATAAAATAAGTACTAGATTATAAATTTAATGAAGGTAATGAGTTTATGCAAGGTAAGCAAGCACCCATAACATAACGGTGTATAACCTACTATTAACTATTTACTACATGAATCTAAATGTACTTGTACATTGTGCTTTTTGTATACTCGTAGATCTAACAGTTTGTGGTAAACAGTTTATCTATACGACCACGGTCCAAGTAGATTAAATAATTTTATTAACAAATATTAAAAAATAGTAGGTAGCAATCAAAATACTCTAAGGATTAATTTTACTGTCAATCCACAGTACAGTTGAAATAAAATATAAAATACGAATACGAAATTCCATAATTCAGTTCCACTATATTATTTCAGTAAAATAATTATCAATTTATGTGTAGCTTTGTGTCAATAAACATGGATTAATAACTTATATGGGGCAATATAAATTTTTTGACCAGCGATGCATATCTCTAGGCACTGATAGATTTAATGAGGTTGTGACTCACAGAGCTGTTTAAACGTAAAGTAAGGAGGCAAGTAATTATAAGAAGAGTAGCAACTTTAAAGGATAAGGATTTTCTTAAGAGTAGTATGTTTAAAACGTGTATTGCAATTTTCTTTTACGTTATATTTCAATTTTAAGCTAGCTTTATATGTTGTTAAGACATAATTTAATTAAGTTATTCCTCCTTTAGAATTAATAAGTAAAATAAAAAAGTGTAAGGAATTTTGGAACACACAGATAACCGTTTAAAGCTCACAAAAATTGTAAAGTATTGCTAATGGTGTTGTTCTGTTCACCTCTCCCTCAACCCCAAACACAATTATGCAACCCTCCCAACTCCTTTAGTCCCAATCCAAAAAGCTGTTACTTATCGAGTTCGCTTTGTTTTTACAAACATTAAATTTTAAGCGAATCCATTAATCGATTCAATTCCACAAATACCCGTATTAACTAAGTTAATTGATTGTATAAATTTATTATATTAATAATTGGATACATTTACCGCATGTAGCATTTTGGGCAAAATTAGTTTAAACTTAAACAATTTTGAAAATTTAATTTAATAATAAAAAATGATGTTTTTTATTAATTATATTGTAAGACGTAAGGTAATGATATTGAAATTTACTCTTTTGGAAAGTCAAGTTACTTGATGACAGTTGTTAGATTCTGAGGTGAGACTGTTGTGTCAGTTTTTTTAAACACTATTACTTGGTTATGGTTAGTTCAGATGAGGAAAGTTGGTTAATTCTTTGTAAACGTGCTAGGCCAATGATTTAGCTCAGAAATTACATAATTAATTATTGGTAGATGGGGGAATATTTAAGTCAGCGCTTCACGATATCCACCGATATTTTTGTAACAGTGCGCGAATCTATATCAGTCCGTTCCGTATGTGTCAAAAGTTCCGTGAGTGATTTTTGGGAAGTACTACATTTCTTTCCGAATTACGTAAATACTTATCCTTGCCTGTACCTAATTCAGGGATTTTTGTTATAGAGAATGTTACGCAATTACTGAAGAACAGGTTTGAAATATATAAAAAGTAATTGAGTAAAAAGAGAGGCTGTAAGAAGAAACAAAATGTTCATGTAGTATACTTGCTACTTGTTGAGTTTAATTTCATCTTTATAATAGTTAGATTTGAACTATTTGTAACTAATTTATCTAATTTGACACAGTAAGAATAAGCAACTTTGTAGCAACTTGCGTTTGATTTTTTTTAATTAACTGGAACGTAACGGGAACTGTACAAAATCTCACAGTTGGAGTTTAAGTTTGTGTAAGTAGTCACTCAAATAAAATCTCATATCGGTACATATAGTTGGTGTTTACTTTTTAATAATTGCTGAGACACAGCTAATTAGGCATAGCTGCCAATGGCGTAGCGGGTACTGCGGTTATCGCAAGATAACCAGATCAAGCAACGTCGAGCGTGGCTGCTGCTTGGGTGGGTGACCGCTGAGCGATCCTGTCCTTGCAAGCAGCCTGCCTGCCCGGCCATTGGTGGTGGTTCGGAAGTCACCTTTAAGCCGTTGGTCCCCAGGTTAAGTGTTAGAGAGGGCTTCTTAGCCCTTACTTTGCCTGGTAAAATAAGACATTCTTTACTTTAATTTACTTTTTTACTTTAATTAAAATATATTTTATGCCGACTTGAGAGTTGATTGCAATTTAATCCTTGAATATTCCTGGTTTTTTAGCGGATAACCCACGTCGTTATATTGACTGCGCTACTATGCTTGTTATTGTTTTAAGTGGATGGATTTAAGTGTTATTTAACACTATATAGGACTTTTAAAGCATATTGGACCAAATTAAAATGTTTTCCAGTGGTGTTTTTTTGATTACTTCAATGTAATTGGTGGTCAGTTATCACTGTTACTTATTTTAGGTATATCAGTATTAGAGATCTTTGGCAACAGGAAATGAAACAATTGTAAATACGTTTTAATTTTGTATTACTTAATCGAATAAAAGAGGCAAATTGTCACTGGAAGATATAACAGTCTCCTGATATACTTCAGAAAAATGTTTAGGGTTTTAAAGTTGGAGTGTGGAACAGTGGTTATGAGTAAAAAAGAAATATACAAAATTCTCTGTAAGATTCCATAATACATAAATGAATAACTGGAACAAGTTCAGTAACAACATTGAATTATTTTATTCCACATTGGATTAATAGTAAGTTTGCAGATCTCTTAGTGAAAGGACCTATGATTATGTGACATTGCGAAGCCCTATAATAATTGCAAAATCAGATGGATGTATGTTTATAGAACATGTTATTTACGCTTTAATTATTGAGAGTTTCAAAACCTAAACTAAATTATCATTGGTCCTTATTTAAGGTTTTGGTTTGTGATGAAGCATATTTGGTATGAATCAATTATATTTCACACATAATAGTACAATTGGCGTATTCCCATGAAACTATATATTTATAGTTTTATTCAACTATAAATAAAACTCTGAGTCGTACTTGTGCCAGTCTCGGCGGAGCAAGCTATATACACAATTGATCTTTTGAATACTTCAGGAAATACAAACTGTCTACTACAGAAAGTGTTCTCTCATGGTGGACTAAGGTATTTTTGGGACTGTATTTGCGTTTAATTTTTGTCCGATTAATAAAATATATTATACGTTATTAATTTTAAATGTGCCAAGAGACATATTGTATTTCACACAGTAAATACGAAAAGCTACCGACTTTCCGGTTCCATAGTCAAGTATCACAGTTCACATTAGGTTTGTTAAATGTATCGTTCAATCATAAGCATGAGTAAGAGATTTAAATAACATTTAACTATAAACATTTGCCTAATTTATGTATTCTTAGAGTGATTAAAACAAATGTTATTGAAGCAAAGCAATTAATATAAATTTATGTAATTTATAAATGTATAATGAGTCCTAACTTCTTTAATTAGCTAATCATTAACAAATCCCATCACTCGAGGGGCTGGTAAAATTTTAATTTGTGTTGGTATTTGTGTCATGATTTGTGATATAATTTGTTTTAAACATATACGAGTATTTAAATACAACAATAACAATTAGTGAAAGTTTCTATGGTTATTACGAGAGAAAACTAAATGTCTATCTCTAGCAATGCAGCCACTTATTTTTAAAATTTAGATCATAACATTAATAAGTGGCTGTGTTTAGTGAAGCCTAACCGCTCGACAAGCAGCGAAAAACTAAAAAACTTTTTTGTCTCACTGTAAGTATGAAGACACTATAAGGCACACATTGTAAGTACAATATCCTTTAAATTTGACATTTTTCCTCTTGAAAATCCGAATACTTATATTTATATCCATCCCAGTTAGGAGCTTAGCTCATGGGAAAAATTTTATTTCGTGAGTAGAGTTCAATGGGTTTTTTTATATTTATATTTTTTATTTATATTTATAATTTTACTTCAATTGAGTTGATATCCCTATATTTCTCACAGAAAGGCTAAATTATGGTTTATGATACTAGACGGTAAAAAATATTTAATTATCCTAGAGTTATGACTTTTCATTCGGCTTTCTCATTAGTGACTTTAATCATGCCCTAATTAGCATATCACACGCTTTGTGCATATTACACTGCATTTATGAGGAAATTATAGCTTAAGGGAGTACTATACTAGCAGACCTACAATCGCTAAACTAGGTAAATAATAAACTGTATGTTAGATAATTTTGTTATCACACCGTCAAATTAATTAATTCTACATCAACACAGAGGGTATCAGCATATGGTACGTTAATTCACATTACCACTTTGTATGCTTTAACGATTGGTTTTATAACTTGGCACGCATTGAGTAGAAATATTATTGCTTTAATTTGAACTTTTATTCAAGTTTGTACTCTCATACGTAAAAATAAAGAGCTTAATTTAGAAATGCTTCCCATATCGTAAATACTAACTTATCTTTACATTTATTTAAAACTTATATGTGACCATTTGTGATATAGGTTATATGTTGTGTAAAAACTAAGAAAGTTTCAAATGACCTATAAGAATGTTTAAGATTTGTAAATTATGTAGATTACATTTTGTATTTTAATAATGATTACATTTATAGAGGTGACTGCAATCAAAAATGTGTACCTTTACACGATTGTATGGTAATACCGCAACATAGTATACGTAAAAGTATCATTACACTTTTTTCATTGACATATTTAATAGTTTAGAATGTTTGAAATAAGGAAGTATTAATTTAAAACACATCACCACGGATATTGCATTTAAAATGATTATTTACTTGATAAAAATATACGAGAGGAATTTAAACTAAATACTGATTTAATCATTTGTAATATCAGAAACATTAAATACAAAAAACATACCTTAAGAGTGAGGTTTATACAATTCAATACGGAATGTGGCCTCTTTTATTATTCCTATATGATTTCAATCATCCCTGAAGCGTGTCATAACCTTAAAGTGTCATTTAATATGCTAGCTGCTTCACTTCTCATATATTCATGTCTGTGTTCTGACTCATGAGGTAAAGTTTTTACCAAGTAAAAGGAACCGGTAAGGTTTGATTTAAAGAAAAGGCTCTGATCCCTACCAGGGTGGCATATATTTTTCAGACCTAAGATTCTGACCCATACCTTTCTAGGATTGTTAGTGAGTCAAATTCCTCGCGAAAAAGGATATAGTAACCAAACGAGCTCAGTGTAACGATCCAAAGTTTCTTTCTTAAAAATAGTATTTTGCCTTAGACAGGTATTTATTTCTATTGTTTTTACTTGAACAATACCAATGAATTAATTACTGTTAATATCAGCCTTCAAGTGCAGAGCCTCAAGCAAGTCTTTCTAATACGGATTCTAATAGTCTATAGTCATATTTGTCTACACACACACACACACACACACACACACACACACACACACACACACACACACACACACACACACACACACACACACACACACACACACACACACACACACACACACACACACACACACACACACACACACACACACACATACACACACACACACACACAGAGAGAGAGAGAGAGAGAGAGAGAGAGAGAGAGAGAGAGAGAGAGAGAGAGAGAGAGAGAGAGAGAGAGAGAGAGAAGAGAGAGAGAGAGAGAGAGAGAGAAATATACTGATATAAGGAATTGTTGAAGGACTCGATATAATGTAATGAAATTCATACTATACATCTATTCAATATTTCGTGATAAAATTACTGTTAAGAATTCGCGTATTCTACAATTTTCTGTTTTCCATAATCATGGTTACTCATAAGAACTATTTACAGTAAAGCTTAGAAATTTCCCATGGAGTGACATGCCTGAACATTGCACGCGATGTTCCTTGTTTTGAAATTAGGCTAATTCAATTTAAATAATCGTGAAAAAAAAGTTTTAAACTTTAGAATGTGAAATTAAGATCGTGTTACGATGGCCAAAAGGTCACCTATCTATATATCGTGTTTGTGATTTTTGATTAAGGATAGCCGTAATCTAATTCAGGAAGTATTTATTGCTATACAACTAATTGCGTACCACAGATCATGTTTATGTATTCGAAACCAATATTGAGGCTTCTGGCACGAGACAAGATACATTTCAGTTTAATGTATTTGTTAGTTGATAAGGCGCTGATGGCTGTCTCCTCCTGATACAATTGTACAATTATTGTATGGGATAAAAATGATATTAGATTATATTATTGTGTTAGGATTTAATACTAAATCACCTCATATAAAGCGAGGTACATTAATTAATTCCTTTCTGGTCACTATTCAGTTTTGCTATTGAAATGTACCCTATAGTACAAGACATAATGCATGTTTGGCCGTTTGGCTTAACATTTTAGTAATAAATAAAAGATACTGTAGTAAGAAAGGTTAATACCAGTGTTTTAGCAATATCATCTATACTCTTGTGTACTTAAAAAGACAAAATATTTTACCTAAGTGCATTAAAGAACAGTTAATTTGCATAAAAAATAGTCTTTAATGAAATGTCTTGCACTACAGTAGTACCTCAAAATATTGTTAGTGAGTTGGAATTTAATGTATGTCAATATAAGTGAGGTAGAGCACTTGGTTTTGTAGCAGATATTTTTTTGTTAAGCACTTATTGTTGACTTGCCTCATCGGAGGGACCATATAAATGTGCATATATGTCTATTTGTCCGTCCGGGTTGCAAGATGGGTATATTCGTTCGAGGATTATCACCCAGTATATATCTGAGTCACACATTAGAAACTTGTAATATTGTAGAAATTTGTTGAGTGATGTCTGACTCACATTTTTATAATTACGTTAATATATGTGTAACACACCAAAACGTTTATTGAAGAAAAGTCATCAGGATCTTTGAATAAAAGTGTCTTTTTCAAAAGTATTAAAGTTTGGGCATGTGAAATGTTTCATACTGCAACTATTTTATTACCGGATCACTTATTATTTCATTATTTTTTAATATTTTTTTTTTAGTCATTACGTTGCACACAACAGATCCAAATCAAATACAACGTTATCAAAAAAATATGATTTTAAATGAACTTAGAATACTGTTTGAGGTTTTCCTCCCATTTCAATCTACCACGATGATAGAAATATAGTGCAGAGCTGGAAATAGTAACTATAACTTTGTAGTAGGGTATAAATTCGAATAGCAAGTAACTATGCTTTATACAAAATCAATACAGTGAATGAAAAGACTAGAAATAAACTCTGCTCTTGAATCCGTTAAGGTTGCTCATAATGAGCATGCCCCCTCGAAACAGAAGTGTTCAAGTAATCGTTTTATTGTAATGTTATAAAATAATAATTAGGTAATTAACTAACAGAATGTTTAAAACATCTCCATCGACATTTTAAAAATTTCCCCTGGATTACAAAACCAAACTGTAATATTTAAAAGTTTAAAACTAATGATAAATCCACACAGAAACCATTTTGTTTTTTAACTTAACTTTTTTAAATTTGAAAGCGGCTTGCTGTATAATCTGAACTTTTATATAAACTTTATAACCCCAACACCTATATCAGAGAATATACTAATTCATTACAAGCTATCTTTCAAAACGGTGGGTAATTATAAATTATAAACGGAAATATCTGAATGTAATATAGAATAAAGTTGGTTAATATATTTTATGGAGACAATTTAATTATAAATGCAATAACCGAGTTCAGAAATTTAAAAAGAAATTGGTTGATAAATAAAGTGAATAATCGTTTTAATATACTGTGTACCAAACGATATCAAACCCTTTATAATGTGATAGCATTACTTGTGAGTTACAGCAATGACTGTAATTCTAACCTGCTAAGCATAACGTAGAATTTTAATCATAATATACATGCCAATGATGGGACTTAGGTTTCTTTGAACTAAAATATAATAAAATAATAATATGTATGCAATTTAAAGATAACAACTTTACAGGATTGCAATTTGTTCCACCGGGAATTATAGTACACTCAGTGCATTAGAACTACAGATATATATATTACGAACTCATCAAATATGGCAATAAACAGTTGGGGAATGGAAATACAGCGAGAAATAATAAAAATGAATAATAAACCCCTCGAAGTGGCTTATAACTCAACAGAATTCTTACGTTATACTGCAGTAAAATTTTGAATGATAATTTCGTGCCTTTTGTTCTATTGAGTTTGTTAATATTATTTACGTTTTTTTCTCTTTTTTCTATGTATTATATAACTAAGACAATGCATCAATAAATATGAAAATCAATTTAATAACCAATCCTGCACGATTGATAGCCCTATCTTCCTATCTCATATGTATTATCATGTTATTTTTACAGCAGTTTCTACAATTCATTTCAATTAAAAAATGAAACAGAAATTTTTCAAAATTAAATAATTACCATGTTTTTGCTAATAATATATAACTTATTACACCATTTCCTATCAAATCCCAAATTTCGACTATATTCTAAAGACATAGGCATTTAAAAATGCATTTGCGAAATTTCACAGAATAACTACTGTCTCACTGTTTGAACTTCATGTTAAAATTACGTAATTTATTATGTCTCCTTTCCATATCTGGGTTGTGTGGTTTGAAAAATGACTGTAATTTGGTAACTTTCTTTTGAGATCGTGACACACTGGTCTGTTGTGTACTATGGTAGTCTCATATTAATCAGACTATTTCAATGTGCTACTTCTTGAAGATTTTACACATTGTTTGCACAGTTTATAATCCAGTTATCCCCTTTCAAGAGAGGAAATACCACGTGTAGGTATAAGTGTTTTGAACAGTTGATAATCCAGTTATCCCCTTTCAAGAGAGGAAATACCACGTGTAGGTATAAGTGTTTTGAACAGTTTATAATCCAGTTATCCCCTTTCAAGAGAGGAAATACGATGTGTAGGTATAAGTGTTTTGAACAGTTTATAATCCAGTTATCCCCTTTCAAGAGAGGAAATACCATGTGTAGGTATAAGTGTTTTGAACAGTTGATAATCCAGTTATCCCCTTTCAAGAGAGGAAATACCATGTGTAGGTATAAGTGTTTTGAACAGTTTATAATCCAGTTATCCCATTTCAAGAGAGGAAATACCATGTGTAGGTATAAGTGTTTTGAAAAGTTTATAATCCAGTAATCCCCTTTCAAGAGAGGAAATACCACGTGTAGGTATAAGTGTTTTGAACAGTTTATAATCCAGTTATCCCCTTTCAAGAGAGGAAATACCACGTGTAGGTATAAGTGTTTTGAACAGTTTATAATCCAGTTATCCCCTTTCAAGAGAGGAAATACCACGTGTAGGTATAAGTGTTTTTGAACAGTTTATAATCCAGTTATCCCCTGTCAAGAGAGGAAGTACCACGTGTAGGTATAAGTGTTTTGAACAGTTTATAATCCAGTTATCCCCTTTCAAGAGAGGAAATACCACGTGTAGGTATAAGTGTTTTGAACAGTTTATAATCCAGTTATCCCCTTTCAAGAGGGGAAATACCACGTGTAGGTATAAGTGTTTTGAACAGTTTATAATCCAGTTATCCCCTTTCAAGTGAGGAAATACGATGTGTAGGTATAAGTGTTTTGAACAGTTTATAATCCAGTTATCCCCTTTCAAGAGAGGAAATACGATGTGTAGGTATAAGTGCCCTGTCACTGCGTGTGATCAAAGCTAAAGTGTGTTTAGCTTTACCATCTAGATAATGGGGGACAATAGTTGCCAAATACTTGTTGTGCTAAGGAAATAGACTTATAAAACTTGTTATACATAAGCGATAACCTCCACGTTTTAAACAATAAAAAGAGACTAACATTGTGTTTGTATTAATAAGCTGAACTATTACCATTGTCATGGAGGTAGGAGGGTACTTGTAAGTACTATTTATTGTTGTGCTAATTATTTTTAATTCAGTGGTGATATATTATTATAACAAAAGAGTAATAAAATAAAGTGTCAAACTTTTCACTCCTAAAATGCAAATTAGGATTTTAATGTTTGCAATCGTGACAAGTTGCAAAGTGCATAATACAACGTTTCGAAGCCATGTTTCCCACTCATTCTGGGGTGACGTGAAATATTACTCTTTAATATTCTTATGCTTATGACTTCTGCAAGTGTTGTTTGAACACCTGGGTTCATTTTCTCCTGCCTGACCTCTATGCAGTTTTCGAATATGTTTGATCTCTTTTCACTGTCTTAATTTTTATAATTTTTATGAACTAATTAATTATCTTTACATCCGACCCAGATTATTTATTTCAATCCTTGTATCGTTGTTACATTTTGTAAAATTAGCAATGGTAAAAGATACTAAGATCCTTTAAAACTTTTCATCGTTAGTAAAAATCTTTAAAGAAAGGAAAATACATATTTATTAAGTATTGAAATTCCGGAAGTCGTGATTTATAATTTCGAAATACTAGATAAGTGCTGTCTAGAAGGTGCTGCTACCTGTTCAAGTATTGACATTATACTAAGGTGTACGTATACCGCTTTTCGTTAGTTTGAAGCCATGATTATTCTTTATATTAACAGTCTATTTAGTGGTACTTAAAAGTACCATTGATCCTCAAAATGTTCGCAGGAATATATTACGTTTGGCAGCAATGTAAAGCTTGCCTTAAGAGATAATTGCATAAATAAATAAAGTCCGTAATATCCTAATCACGTATGGATTTATTAAAAATACGAGTACATTATGGTGTTAGTCAGACATAATGCCACTTAGCTGTGCTAAAAATATTAGTATAAGTTTCTCCCTACTGTATAATAGAACGCAGTTTTCTCTCTACAATCCGAACACGTGTATTCGTATGTACACAGATACACACAGAATGTATGTCGGTTTCGAGACATTGATGTAAAAAGCACTATTTTTAGTTAAACTTCTTTGGTAATATAATGTGTACTAGTATCGTTAATAGGTTATTTGTATTTGGAATATTATAATTCCAGATTGTATAATTAATGAACTTTTTCAATAAGTACTTAGGAAATACTTTTTAGGCTAACGTCTCAAGAAAAATTGACCTATATACTTTACATTTTCACGACAACTTTTTGTGTGTAGGATACTTTGACACACACAATTCCACAGTTCCACAATTTTTCTTTGGTCCGTCGTGGGGGAGACAGAGTAAAATATATTTTATCTGTATGATTGTTTTGTTTGAAAAAGAACAAAATCAACAATAGATCTTAAGTTATGCATGCAACCTTAGCACAACCAGTTTCTAGACGCTTGGCGTGGTGTACTCTTTCCTGGTTCATTATATTGATACTTATGACAGCAACCAGGCATTTTTATTTAACAGCTGACCAAATCAATTTACTCATAAAATATTTTTTATTCTATCTATACATTACAAATCTTACACCTATATTGCTAAAAAAAGTATTTTTAAAAGGTTAGACATTTATTTAATAAAATAAAAAGGACTTGCTGTATGCTTCGTTATAATTAGAAAGAACGATACCCTGGTAGCAATTAAAAATAAACAACAGCGTGTTAACTAGTAATTATTGCTATAAACTCTTTTTGGGTAGTAAATGTTATAGTAATAAATTAAAAATGTAGAATGGACGTATTTAATTTGTATAATTTACCTCTATTACAGATTTTCTCTCATGGCTACAAATTAACTTGATTGCCATTAGGCTACAGCTTTATGGTAAGGAGAGGCATGTGAAGTCTTGCTAAGATCATGTCCCTTGCCTGCCAGAGAGGCATTACAGGAGGACGTTCTCCTGGGATGAAAGCCTCTTAGCGTTTAATAATTTACTATACGAAACACCCACACCCAAACTTGGCTACTCAAAATACCAAACGATTATATTTTTTTAATTATATATATTTTCATTTATTTATAAAATTGGGGAAATAATTCATAAATAATGGATAAAAGTTGCCAAACAGACCAATACCATTGCTTTGGTAAAACATCCAGAGAATAAATTATTTCGTTTTTCTCCAGTTTCTAGATGATAGCACATAGTGGCTTCTTCTGTTATATTCAATCACTTATTCTAGTCCGACTATTTAATTGAGAGATTTATTATGAGTTTTTAAGATATTGAATACTCTATAATTTAATGTAAACTGCAACTCTTACAAGTGGTTTGAGACAGTACGGGATAAAATAAAGCGAAATAGCTTGAACAATATGTGTAGAGAATTATATTAAAACATTGTATATGTTTTCATACTTACTTCTGTAGATTAAACTAAATAAAATACTACTGATATACATACCGCTGAAACTGGCCTACTAATACAGTTTATTGTTAGTAACTGAATCTCTTGTTAACCAGAAATTTGGCTTCACGTAATGTCAGTTCTTCCAAATTTTATTTATGTAGAAATATTTCGTACGTTGTTAGGTTAACCCTCAGTAAATTTATCATAAAAATTCAACAATGGAAAAGTTTTTGTAATAATTTTTTATTGTATGTGAATGAACTATGAATTATGACAATAAACATTTATATATAATTATATATATTAATAAGTAAGGCGCAAGTACAAATTTTATGGAATGGCAGTGCTAGTATCGGGATTTACGTCACAAAACAATACTGGATGACTGATTACATCCCGTTTGTCAATTTCCGGACACAGTGTCCGTAAATTATTATGCAACCTGAATTATAGGCTAAGCTACGCTACCTCACCATGTTGCATTCAGTTAGTATGCAGTGATAGCTTGTTAGTTGTTCGACGAACTCGCGAAAATAAACAAAATAATATGCACTCTATGTTGATAAAAGTATGTTGAAATAGAAAATTCAAGAGTATATTAGGTTTTAGATATAATATTTACAATTACTTAATGGTAGTTAATGACATTTTTATATTTCTGAGATGTGTGCCATGTAGAAGTAAGAGTCTAAATTCATAGCTTAAATTTTAATAACACTTAGATTTTTCTCAATACATATCTTACACAAAAGTTTCAATCTGTTTTAATATAGAGTAAAATAAAAAAACTTTTAACTAGCATGTTAAATATTCGTAAAGTCCGACAAGTAATCGGGAGAAGGAGCTATTCATACTTTTGTCATAAGTTACACAAAACATATAGTTGGAGGCCCGGAACTGAATGATTGAACGAGAGGGTTGACGAAAGGGTTTTTAAGCCGGTATTTCGCGAAAAAATAGCCTGTGGAAGTCCGGCACTATTAAGGAGAAAACCAGCTCCTTAGTGTGTGTAAAAAGCATTTTAATTTACTACCAAAAAATTTAATTTTTCACCATGCACTATTAAAATTGTAAGCTCATTTACCACAATTGTTTAGGTATTTTCAATATCGATTATGAAATGTTTAGATTATCATAACAAAGTGCATGCCATCTGATTGAAAACTAATCAGAGATATGATTGTGTTTGAGTATTGATAAATTAATGCAGTGAAAGATTTTATGTATCATCTTGAATTTTATAAATTCAAGCATGATCTGAAATTCTGGAATTCTTGCTCTCTGATTCCCACCGAGAGAAAATACCAAAAAAGCGCAAACAAACAGTGTGGACTGGGGAAACTGGAAATAATATTTTATGTAATCTATTTAAAACTGTGCTATGACACTATGGATATTTCCGTCCAAATAAAGTGTGTAATTAATTACAGTAAGTACTGTATTGTACAGAATGTGGCTATAAAAATAACAGTTACGATCTAAGATTTAGAAAAGCCTATTATTCGTAAGACTGGAAAAAAATTACTTTATGTTTGTATGTGTGTCTATCTGCCTGCCTCTTCACACGATTTCTCGAATATGAGCTGACCTGCAGGACTTCAAACTTTTCATGAAGCTTTATTTACATTTTAGCAAAGCTGAGTATGACGACTCTATGGGATTTGAGTGAGTGTTAGTGAATAATTTTACATTGTTATTATTGGTAATCATGATATCAATTATACAATATTTTAATTTGTATGTATATTAAACTATTATTTGAGATTTCTAAATGAGAGTTTTATCCATAGAGAAGCAATAAATAAAAAGTTTTTATATCAGCGCCCTCTTGCTTTATACTACAATACTTAGCTCATTTGAAATTCTATTATTGGAAAATTCCTAAGAAACCTAATGTATAGAAGAAAATGGGAATCCAATATGTGGCAAGATATCTGAAGAAAGATTGAAACTGTTGACTTTGCGCTTAACCTAATTTTTACATAGACGAGTATGAGTTCTATGTTAGGAGATGTCGCATTTAATTTTACTGAGAGTAATTGAATGCTATGACTTATAGAGTTCATCTTAGAGGTATAGAGAGATAGGGGGCTGATAGACTTTCTCTTTAGCCTGCCGGGGAAATAAATATTTCTTTATGATTATCTGCTTTCCACACCTGTCAACAGGACCTCTCGAGAATTAAATAAGCTTTAGTTTTCTAAAGTTTGGGTCCAACCTTACTGAAGTCAGTTACGCGAAATTTGGTGTATCCTACTACTACCTGTAACTTATAAGAATAATTATTTTTTCATTGTCCAGGCGTATTACGTTCATCGCTACTAAAGGTTCTGTGATTTGGTTTAACAAATTTCTTCAGCATTAAAACTACACTTTGAGTATAAAACGTCTTTCATGAGCTTTATAACTGTGAACAAATCATAAACTACTAATCCTACCAACCAGACTGTGTTGTCTTGTAGCCCAATACTTCCATAACCGCGTTGAAATATGGTTAAGAGTTATCAAAATAAATGTGTATTTTTTGTCCGCAACATTATAAAGTTATTCTGGGTATTGGATATACAGTACTACACTCTGTAGTTTTGTACAGTTCAAATCGTCTTAACATTTGGGATACTACGCTTATAGTTTTGAAGGTTATTTTTGACGATGGTAGGATTGTGAAGGAAACAGGATTTTTCTGGACATTTGCCATCGTTCAGTGAAACAAGAAATCAGTAACACAACGTGTCGAGATCTGCAATCTGATCTCTTCTTCAGGTAAAGAACTAACCTAATACATAGGTTATTTTAACCTAGTATGTATTATCAAATCTATTAGGGTGGCGGGAATTTGATTTTCTTTACATTGTAAAAACTATGAATGAAATATACATAACCAATAATATGAATAGTATTTTTTAAGATTTAATTCATAAAACTAAGGTTGTTTTGCTATGACCTTTACTTAACCTTATGACCTTCTTCAATTTAACTTCTCCAGATAACATTCCTAACTTTTATAGTGAGCTAACCGAGCACTGATGAAACTCTACTGAATCAAGAATGCCATTTGTTAGCGCATCTTATTTAAACAATATCGTACTGATAACAAATGGGTCTTTTTTATCCTACACCTAATACTGTAATTCCTATAGGACACTTATTTAAACTTATTATATCATATATTCGCTGTTACCTTTAAATGTTTCTATTTTTTCTTGTAATGAACGCAATAAGTCATGTAAAATAATTTTATTGCAAAAAAATTAAAATTACATGCATTAATATTACATTTGAGACTTATCAGTTGATAATTATTTCGTTTTGTAACCAATATTGTGAAAAAATCTCACAAATATACCAGATTTAAAAAGGAAAACTATAGAAACAAATTTTAATTTTCAAAACTAAAGGACTTCGTCGTAGAACTCAGTTTTCTAGAAGTATTGAAAGGACCTGTTGCTTGCTACCAATGCGACCTAGGACTACATCAATTTATTTAATTGTAAAATTCCGGTTTTAACTCAATTCTCGAGAAAATTAATAAAAGTGTTAATTTCCATTGAACCGTTTTCCTTCAAAATAATACAAATATTAATTAGTGTTAAAATAAGATAAAAAGTTTTAAGGTGAAATTGATTATAGATCTTAAGCGCTACCACAAAATTCATTGCATCGGATTGTACAATATTATATAGTATAGAATTGCAGATTATTCGCGTCCGAATTCAATAATCGAAATTCAAACTGTCATAAGATATTTTTTAAAGAAGCAATGAAATTTTAGATATCGAATCGTAGTGTTACTGATTTTCTGTACCACAAAACCATAGAAATATTCAGGAAAACCATATTTCGTTCATAATAATTTCATCAAAAATACACGTAGTATTGTCTTTGGTCACAGCGATTACGCTTTTTTGTAAATACAACTATTAACAATAACTATGCATCATTAAGTTTTATTTACTAACGTTTTTTATTAATCTTTTTCCGATTTGTAGTTTTTATACCTACAGGAGAGACGAGAATGTTTTGGATTTTCTAATTTTAGATTTCTAATGTAAAAAGGTGACAAATTTCCTGCATTAATTTCATTTTAAAACATTAAGTGTAGCGGGTTATGTCAATTTATATTAGTCATCATATTTGAGAAATTAAAGTACAATGATTTTGCAATTTTATATACATAAAAACTTTAGTACCTATCATTAATTAGATTTAACTTTTTTTAATACTATTACATAAGAGTAACCTTAATTAACATTTTTCTGTCGTATATATTTTTCTTAACGCATATTCTAGCTTCAATAACATTTATAGGCTCATTCTAACGAGATTAAAATATTTTATATTCCTTTATAGAAATGAATAATATATGTATTTTATGTATCGTTGGAAAATATTATAATATCTAGTTAATTAAAGTCATGTACCAAGTATTACAGAATGGGCACAAGTACAGTCTTAACTCCGAGCCAATATAAAGATGATTTTACTTATTTTAACAAATAGTATCTTCTTATTCATGGAAATCCTATTTAATTTCAATAATTCATCATTTGTTTAATGAGCTTGCTAAAATAATATTATATTACAAATGACATAAGCTAATAATATGGACAAGAGGTAGACTCAATAAATTAGGATCTGATATTATTGCCGACGTGGAGGCGAGAAATGGGTTGAAATATAAAAGGAGAGGGAATAAAAGAAGGCATATAAGTGTCAGAAAGTGATATTACTTTGACCTCAGACGCCTCACTGGACAAAATGATTTCACCTAGAATATTGCATAGTCATCCTTTATTGTTTGTTGGTGGGTTTTCCTGGAAGTCAGTAATAATTGTGCGTTTTAAAACTGATAAACTGCTTCATTTAGTATAAGAGGTTTGCTTTCCTAACCAAGATAAACCAGGTCTGTTTTTTTATTTAATTGTCAATTACTCAAATTGTTTTATGACTGGTTTTATAATAACATTGTGAAAAATGAATAAGACAACATTAACTTTTTTAACATAAGAATATATATTTAATTTTAAAGTTCTTAAATAGCCGAGGTTTTGGAAAAACCAGTAAATCGTTTTTTTATTAATTCGGTTTTGGAGTTAAAAATCTTTATATCAATAATATACCCTTATTATGTTAGCCGTTCGCACATTAAAAATAGTTGAGTAAAAATAAAAATTCAGATATTTCGATTATTATTGAGTACTCTTAAGTTCTCATATAATACTTTAGCTTGTGTTTTATCCACGACAAATACATAAAAATGCTGGTATAGAGGTTTGGTAAACCCTGAATATATCAATATTCCGCTTATATAATTACATTAAACTGAACTGTTTGTTTCAACTATAATGCTGCAATGCAATATGGGTGTTTTTAGTATTTTTTTAGTTATAACATGCTTTTTTAATTTTCAAAATTTTACTATTTTTAAAATGTTTAAATTATTTAGGCTGTAAACTTTCTTTTTTGGAAGGGTTGGTCCATAACTTGTGTAACAATTGAGGTTTTTTAAGTTTTTCAATAAAGTAAGAATGAAAAACTTGTTAAAGAAGTTTTCATATTTTTTCATATATTTTTGCAATAATTTTCAGAGACTTTTAAAATTAGTTACCACCGTTTTTTTCCTTTAAATATAAATATATATCCAAATTAACCACCCACCACCTAAAATACCTCTTAAAGATATTTTAGAGGATTGAAGTATTGTTAATGAATTCTTTTGCTACAAAACAGATTGTAATACGTAATACTAAATCTGTATATTGTAATATTGTGAGTTATGCAAATTAGAATTTTTAAACAGAAGTTACCAAAGTGCAACTGTAATATTAAACTCATAACTTTACTGTGCCTATTAAACGTAAATAGTATACTCAGAATTTGGGAGGGATATGAGCGCTCTATAAATGTTTTCTAAATGTTAATTTTTTTATGCACCAAAACAGTTTAGTCAGTAAAATGGAGAAACATAATAGGTATGTCAAATGATTTAATATAGATGTTTCTAATGTAAATTATGTCCACATAAACGACAATAAAGAAGGATTAAAGTCTCAAAGGACTTACTCTTATCCCTTAGTCGAAGAGTTCATACTTTGTGTCAGTTACTTCAGTTTGGCGTCTTGCTTGTGAACACTGTTCAGTTTATTACATATTATGTTTTATGTATTATGTTTATCATTATATTTAATTATTGACATGATTCAACACATGAAATGGAATTGTTTTTCATTTCAACAATTTATTATGTCTAAATTAACATGTTGCTTCCAATATACTTAATTTAAACACGGAAAGCGGGTGTTTCACGGTGAAATTGTAAATTTATTAAGATTCTGCGATCAAATTTTGAAAAATTTCTTCGAAAATAAATTAAAATGTATTTTCAAGCATTTTATACTGTAAGTGTGTATTTGTAATAAAATATAATAAGTAATAAATAAATTATATTTTGGCGAACAGTTTTTATATAAATTCCTTATATTTAATAAGGAATATTCAAGCATAGACATGTTTTTCATAATAAGTGTCTTATAAGTACGACTATAGAAGTCAGGTCACTGCAATTCACTACTTTCAGCTTGTGTGGTAGTGAAAATATCAAAGTAAAAAGGCGTTATCCAGTTTTAGATCTCTAGTGGATTGTGGTCTTGAGTCTAGACCAGTCCAGGCTAAGTACAGGCAGAGGTAGGGTTTCTACACAATGTATATGAGTAACCTTCAAAAACTGAGTTAATAATTAGTTTAGCGAAACCTATCATTGTATAGGCAGCAAAAAGTTTAATTCTCTTTGCATCTCCGTTTATCTTTGTGTCTGTCTCTACCTATGATATCTCGAAAACGAAATGGCCTTGAGTCTTGAGATTTAGGCATAAGCTTCATTTCTATGACGAATATTTTTACGATGGTTTTATAGTTAACCATGATGTTAACAAGAAAAACACCATATTAACAAAAGCGATAAAAACTACGTAGAATTATATGCAACTAGATTATGTAAAATGTTTATACATAGAGTAAAGAATAAATAATACACTGGATGTCAGTGTGACATAAGGTCCGTGAAAATATTTAATTTCAGCGCACTCTTGCGTAGTACTGGTCACCATAGCCAGCGTAAATTTAATTACTGATAACTGAGCAACGCTACTACAACTAAATTATTGGAAAAAATATTAATGTATGATGTGGCAAGACATCACAAGAAACATTTTATCCGTAGAATTAAATCTTTCATAACACTTCATTTTTACGTAAACAAGAATGTGTTGTAATTTGGTGTACGTCGAACTGTACACTTAAACTAATCGTAACACCATTCCATTTCCATTCCATTTCCATTCCATTTCCATTCCATTTCCATTCCATTTCCATTCCATTTCCATTCCATTTCCATTCCATTTCCATTCCATTTCCATTCCATTTTCCATTCCATTTCCATTCCATTTCCATTCCATTTCCATTCCATTTCCATTCCATTTCCATTCCATTTCCATTCCATTTCCATTCCATTTTCCATTCCATTTCCATTCCATTTCCATTCCATTTCCATTCCATTTCCATTCCATTTCCATTCCATTTCCATCCATTTCCATTCCATTTCCATTCCATTTCCATTCCATTTCCATTCCATTTCCATTCCATTTCCATTCCATTTCCATTCCATTTCCATTCCATTTCCATTCCATTTCCATTCCATTTCCATTCCATTTCCATTCCATTTCCATTCCATTTCCATTCCATTTCCATTCCATTTCCATTCCATTTCCATTCCATTTCCATTCCATTTCCATTCCATTTCCATTCCATTTCCATTCCATTTCCATTCCATTTCCATTCCATTTCCATTCCATTTCCATTCCATTTCCATTCCATTTCCATTCCATTTCCATTCCATTTCCATTCCATTTCCATTCCATTTCCATTCCATTTCCATTCCATTTCCATTCCATTTCCATTCCATTTCCATTCCATTTCCATTCCATTTCCATTCCATTTCCATTCCATTTCCATTCCATTTCCATTCCATTTCCATTCCATTTCCATTCCATTTCCATTCCATTTCCATTCCATTTCCATTCCATTTCCATTCCATTTCCATTCCATTTCCATTCCATTTCCATTCCATTTCCATTCCATTTCCATTCCATTTCCATTCCATTTCCATTCCATTTCCATTCCATTTCCATTCCATTCCATTCCATTTCCATTCCATTTCCATTCCATTTCCATTCCATTTCCATTCCATTTCCATTCCATTTCCATTCCATTTCCATTCCATTTCCATTCCATTTCCATTTCCATTCCATTCCATTTCCATTCCATTTCCATTCCATTTCCATTCCATTTCCATTCCATTTCCATTCCATTTCCATTCCATTTCCATTCCATTTCCATTCCATTTCCATTCCATTTCCATTCCATTTCCATTCCATTTCCATTCCATTTCCATTCCATTTCCATTCCATTTCCATTCCATTTCCATTCCATTTCCATTCCATTTCCATTCCATTTCCATTCCATTTCCATTCCATTTCCATTCCATTTCCATTCCATTTCCATTCCATTTCCATTCCATTTCCATTCCATTTCCATTCCATTTCCATTCCATTTCCATTCCATTTCCATTCCATTTCCATTCCATTTCCATTCCATTTCCATTCCATTTCCATTCCATTTCCATTCCATTCCATTCCATTTCCATTCCATTTCCATCCCATTTCCTTTCCATTTCCATCCCATTTCCACCCCATTTCCATATAATTTAATGTGCTAAATTTTGGCAGTTATTCATATTGTGATATAATAGGTCACCACCCTTATTATCAAAACAAAACGGTATGAAACATTTTGCTGACATGAGTGATGAGTTAGAGAATACTTTGCGTTTGTTAATGATATTGTGTATTCTATTATGATTTTTTTAAAGATTAAAATGATTTTCGTTAGATACTATACACAGATAATCATCAATTTGATCAATGGCTTATACTTAAAAAGAAAGGTTCATATAAAAGGTTCATTGGTCTGTAATATTTTATATGCACACGCTAGGAGTAGGCTGACAGAAGAGAAACAGACAGGTATATATTATAGACTGCTGTGTATAAGATTACTTGTATTTATGAGCAGCGTTTTCTTACTTAAAAAATTTTAAGTTACAAGTAGAAGATAGACCTTATTACACTTGTTAAATATAAAATATTATATTACTTTAAAGGAATAGACATAACAAAATAATGAAGATACAAAAATTAGTATCTGTAGTAACGAAATAAATATTCTCACAGTTCAGAGTTTAGATCACTTGTGAAAGAAGTGATCTAAACTCAAAGAAGTGTGTTCTTAGTGTGGGGAAGAATCACTCCATGAATAGCTGGATTATAAAAATTGACATTTTGTACTATAAATAACGTTGTGATGTATAATACTCGAAAAGTATATGCACGTAATAGTTACGTATTTCCCAACAAGATGTTTGATGCTCAAAGTTCTCTGCAAGAAGTTAAAAGGTTGATAAATTCAAGTGAGGACATTAAAACTTTAGAAAGACTTATTATGCGAAGACGTAATCGGGCTAGGCTTGACAGAAACTTGGAAACTTATATCACGTGCTTCTTTACGCATATATAAGATTATTTATGCCATTTACCCAAAAAATTTAAAAATAATCAATTTTTATTTTTTTGCTTTAATTTGTTGCTTGGTTACCCTAGAATACTGTACAATCATTTATTTTTTTCATAAACACATTAGAAATATAAAATTTTTATTATTTACTTCATTAGGTACAGAGCGTACAAAACGCCAAATTTCCGAGGTTTTGGTTTCCCACTGTTACTTATGTATTATAAACACAGACAAGGCATTTGAGGTGAATTATTGCTTTATATGTGGTAATTTATTTTGTTATCTGTTGGCAGCCCTGTCAAGAAACAGCAGACTATAATTTTGTTTATGTTTACGTTTGTAAAGCAGAAAAGTATCTAATTTGATATCAACATCTTTAGATCCGTGTTATATAGTAGCCTACTGTGTTCTATTAGTTATTCTATATTACTTTTAGTGTACTTATATACAAATAAACAGTGTTGTTCAATAAATATGAAGCAGTCGACTAAAAAGCAACATCTTAGAACTAAAGTAAGTAAAAGACTCAAAGCATCTTTGGCAATAAACAAACGGTGGCAAAATGTCAAACTTATTGAGTCCCTGCAGGCTGATTCAAATGATTCTGTAATCTAATACTAGTGACAATCCTAACAGTTCTGCTAAAGTACATGTTAGACATGCAATTATGGATCACTTTGAGGTTATGCCTAGTACAAGTACTGCAAATGTAAATGAGCCTAGGCCTCTAAGTGGAAGCCAAAACGACACTAGGCCTATAGTGTTATCTAGTGAACTAAATATAAATGCAAATCAGTGTCCCTCTATTGGTTTGAAGCCAATATCACCAAGAATAAGCGATCTTGATCAACGCCTAAATGTGGTGGTTGATAATGAGGAAATTTTTACTGGGTCTGAGTATAAATTAGTCGATATGGTTTGTGTGAAAGAGTTAGTACGAAACCTAGTGTGCCCTATATGTTTGCATCCAAACAGCTTGAGTATTACTGAAACAGAACGTAATGGCTTTGCGTGCAAATTGAATGTTGAGTGTGAGAACTGCCCTGATCTAGAAATATTTAGTTACACTTCCAAAAAAATTGATAGTTCGAAGTCATTCGACGTAAAACCGCAGGATCGTGAAATCATTCATGACTATTGGTGAAGGTTATGGGTCCTTAGAAAAGTTTAGCTTGGTTATGAACCTAGACAGTATGAGCAGCAAAACATATTCATCTCATTCTGCGGAAGTTTCAAAGTCATCTGTATTTATGGGCGGGGATAATCTGAAAAAAGCTAGGGCTCGAGTGCGTGAATCGTATAAGGATATGGATGCCACAATCACGGATGACACAGTTGTTGACATTGGTGTCAGCTTCGACGGTTCATGGCACAAAAGAGGCCACACATCCAACTATGGTGTTGGTGTTGTAATAGAACTTCAAACTGGTCTCGTCATCGACTACTGTGTCCTATCGAAGTATTGCCAAGTGTGTGTGAATACAGCCACTGAACTCGGCGCAGAGTCACCTGAATTCGATATTTGGTATGAGGGCCATAAAGAAGATTGTTACAAAAATTACAGTGGCTCTTCCCCTGCGATGGAAACCAAGGCCGCAGAAATATTATGGAAACGATCATTAGACTATAAACTGAGATATCGCACTATCGTTTCTGATGAGGATGCCGCAGTTTTTTTCCCACCTACAAAATCTGAAAGTGTACGGTGAAGATGTACCCATCGTAAAAGAAGAATGTGTCAACCATATTGCCAAGCGACTTGGGACTGGCTTACGAAATGTTGTAAAAACATGTAAAGCACAAGGTATCACACTAGGTGGAAGGCGGTTCGGTAGCCTAAAACAATCGACAATAGTAAAGTTGACAAAATATTACCAGAACTCAATTCTTCGGAATCAAGATAGTGTTGAAAACATGAGGCAAGACATATTAGCAACTTTACACCACTGTGTGTCTTCTGACAGTGAAAACAGGCACACTAAATGTCCTCAAGGTGACAATAGCTGGTGTTTCTACAATCGTGCTCTCGCAAAAGGCGAAACTCCAGGGCCCCATGCAAGAAATCTGGGTACTGCAATATCACCATTGGTACTGAAACACATATTTCCTGTATACCAAAGACTCATATCAAGAGAACTGTTAGAAAGATGCCAGAAGGGACGAACTCAAAATGCGAATGAGAGTCTCCATAGTTGTATTTGGAAAAAGTGTCCTAAGACAAGGAACGTTTCGAAGCGAATCGTGGACTGTGCAGTTGCTGAAGCTGTATCTGAATACAATTATGGAAACACAATACAAAGTACCTTGATGGGAGCTGCTGGTGTGTCTCCAGGAAGACTTTCAATGAAAATAATAAGGGCAAGAGACAAAAGAAGAGTATTGCAGGCGAAGAAGAGACTGAGTGCAAAGTACATAAAACACCGCCGACAGCTAAAGGTGAGAAAATTGAAAAATGAAGAAACCCTAAAGGAAAAAGAAGGTGTAACTTATGGAGCTGGACTGTTTTAGGAGTACAAAGCATCAAAAGGTATAAAATTACCTGTTTCTTGTTATTGTTTACAGTATTTATATGACAAAAAGCTACATACTATGTTTTTGCTGTTTTCCGGATATAATATTTTACCTGTTTTATCAAATAGTTTACAGCATAACTTTTTTATTTTTTAACTTACAGAGTTCAAACTTTGCACAATTGTTCTTAGATACAATATGCACAAACTGTAGTATGTGAAATAAATTTTGTTAATATATGTGTCATTTATGATATATTTACTTTTTGTTACAGAAAAATAAAATCGAAAATAAAACTATTTATTTTAAAATATGTTACTATGATTTAATCCTATTACTGATACTACAGTTTATAGGGATCATATTAAGCTTTCATTAAAAAAAATAATTTTTAAAATATCTCTACTAGAAGAACAGTTATCCTGCAAACTAAAATTATAGTGTTTTTTATTCCGCAACCCCCGCTTAGGGGTGGGGGGTGGTGTGGGGGGGTTATGTGACTTTTCTTGTATAAATTAGTTATAGACTAACTTTTAAAAGTCCAATCATGTATAAAAACCAAGTATTAACATATTTTTATTTTTGGGTAAATGGCCCCCTTAAACACATTCTTGCTTTTGATTTTCTCAGTATATCTTTCCTAATTGAATACTTTAATACATGTAAAATCCTTCTATATTTTGTAGTAAGTAAGAATCTATTTTTATGCAGTATTTTTAATTTTCCTGTCAGTCAGAAATATGAAGCAAGAATGTAGGAAATAGTATTTTTTAAATCTCTTCAGACTGTACATTATATTCCGTAACCAAGAAGAATTATTTGTTCTTGTCTTGATGATGGTATTATTAGCTATAATTTTTAAAACGTTATTTTGATTTATGCATTGTGGAAGCTTTACTAGTTATGGTTTCTATATTTGTATGTCATCATTTTGTGGTCCATTTTAGAAGTGTTTTCACCTTTCATGATAAACTCAGTAACTTGTTACCGATATTAAAATTAGGTGCTGAAATGTAAAATGAGAAGGAATTCTGTTCAGCAGGGTACAAACTTATATGGATTATCGTAGCTTTGTGTTGCAGTAATAAATATTTATGTAGTTTCTAATATGCAAACGATAATACGAACATTTTTTTTAAATTACTACTTCACTCGATAACCAAACAGAATAATAAAGCAGTTTTAAGTGAATATGTAATATCTTAAGAGATTACCTTTGTAACTACCAATACCGCAAGGTCTAAGCCATCCTTACCCACATCAAAGAGCCATTCCAATGCAGGGCTGACGTCATCACCCTTTGTACCTCGGTGTAGATCTGGGCCAACAAGAGCAGGTAATACCCGTTGCAACTACATGTTGAGAAATATAATCAATAGCCATATTACATGATGACAAATTTTATTTATTTGAGAGGCTTTAGTAAAACATAACTTGACGTGGAGCATACAACATACGAGAATTTAATTTTACTATAGGAAAATTACAATAAACTCCATGCATCCATGCGATTGGTTTTATACTTTGTTTCCAAAAAATACATTTCATCAAGAAGACACACCTTTGGAATAGACTCCTTTGTAAAACGTTCATAAAACAAATTAAATACTCTTATTACTCAAACTCGTATAATCCGCTGTTGATTCTGATTGGGTCTGAGGATGCCAATGTCAGAGTTGTTTAAGATCTCGGACTTTGGATGTAACTTAGACATAGCGCAGGATCAAATCCCATTTGTGACCATAAAATATCTTCCTACGAGTTCCATTGAAATTTAGGAGATATACCAGTACTTAATACTGCCTGCTTACCATTTATCTGTTTAATAGTGTTCTCGCACTGGCCAGCGGTCCAAGAGAAAGGATAAAGTAAGGCTTAAAAGGGAATCGGGCTCTCCAAAGATTCACTGAGATTGGTTTAGATCCCTGATCCACACTTTTACAGTACCGGCAATTTTGGACTTAACTCTGAGATATTTACTAATCTTTATCCTTATCCCTCATTTTTGCACAAACATTTCTTTCCCAGTATTCATATAGTTTAATCTTCAACCAAAATTTTTTTATTATAACAGTATTTGACAGATAATTTATATATCAGTGTTAAAAAAAACAAAAATAAATAATAAGCATAATAAACCATTTTAATCTAATAAAATATTAAAAATATGAATTATTATACCTGAAAATTAAATATTTTCTTGAATATTAACGTATTAATCAATTAATATATACCTTTTACAGCGTGAGTTAGATCTTTAAGGAATCAAAACTAACCACTATGTCCTAGAGAACTATTATACTAAATAACGTGTAAAAACTTTTCATCGTTATCTTACCCGGTTTTGACAAATTTAATTTTATATTCGGTCACCTTTCACTTGTAGTTCGCACCATTTGCATTTTAATAGATAGTCAGAGCTATGTTTTTTTTAAAGAATTTATCACTTTTAGTTTAATTACTCTTGACGTTCGTATATTAAATTTCCTTTTATTTAATTTTGGTACAATAGTGCCAACAAAGGAAAACTTATTTACGTAATTTCACTTTTGTAAATAAATTTATTTTTACAATTCTTGACGTTATTTGCCACAAACAAAATACTATATGGAATAGTTTAAACTCATATAAATGAACTATATATGTATAGCTTAACTTGGCTTATTATGTAAGTAATAATATATCAGTTTTCGTTATCACAAGCCAAATATCTTACTTGATAATTCTTCCTAAATAATATAATTTTATATTGAAAATTATTAGACACAATATACAATTGTATATAAAGTAGATATTTTGGGTTTCCGTTAATTTAACAAATCCTAATTTGTCTATTACTTACTTTAAATCCCGCATATACTCGATTTAAATTCGGTTTAGTTTATGCACAGTAATAAAACCATATTTTTTTAATTTGTGTAGTTTCTAACTAAGACTCAAACGTAAAATAATAATATTTTTTTTCTTCACTGAGACCGGTTTAAATCGAAATTGTTCCCGTTTTACCCATTTAAGAAGTGGTATTGAGCATTTCCAATGTTTCTAAATGTTTTGTGTGCAAAGTGTTGTTTTACATTCTTTAAATGTCTAAGACCACGTTAAATGTAAGGTTATATTATTAGTGCTCTTTTACTACGTTAAAATGTATTTGAATTTTATTATATGAGAAAATTAACCACTAGTAAATTGTCATAAACAATGTACTTGTCAACTCTACTCCAGAACCGATCCAGTGTACATGCACCAGTATTGTTGATTTAGGTTGAAATAGGAAAACAATGTGATACATGAGCTTGTTGACTGTCAGCGTTGAATCAAATCGCAACCCCGATGTTGTCACTGACAGCTGCCGAATTGCACCCTAAGTTCAGCAGTATTGCCAACTGTGTTACTATCAGATAAGAATGTCCATCAGTAAAAATTCTCATCTTCTGTTCTGGTTTTGAGTGATATATAATTTTTTTAATATACCTAGACTGCTTCGTTTAAACTATAGAGTTTTGATGTATAATAACTGGCTCTAATATGAAAGCAAATTCCTAGTAAGATAAAGTTAATTTCTTAAGTATCATTATAAAAGTGGTTGAATATAAGATATTGATTTAAATTTACAGATGGGCTCTCGATACTAGGAGACACACGCTATAAATATCAGTGCTCAGATAATTTCTATCTTTGACGTTGAGTCATATAAATTATTTAATTCAAAGACATGCACCGAAACGAACAACGAAAGGAACTACAGTTTTCATGGTGAGATGGGGGATTGAATAGAGGCTGTCCCCCAGAATTCTAATAAATATAATTCGCCCTTCTCATAAAAATAGTACAGATACAATCCTCCCTAGCAAACACATAACACATACACTTATAGGAACTCTTGTTGTAGTTGTAGAAGGACTTTATGATAAATTCTTTAGACATAAAAATATGTTTACATTATTTTAGCCGTAATTTTATATCTATATACTGATTATTGTCCTATTCCATAGTGATAAAATGTGTCTATGGTGAAGTTCCTATCTGTCTTATTGTTTTTAACTCACTGCTTCTTACAATACCTAAGATACCGGCCCTTTTTAGTTTAAAGCCCATTTCCTACCACAGTTATAATTGTAGGAAACTGATTTAAAAATGTACGTAAAATATTCATTATAAAGTCTTTATAATATTTTCTCCATAATGTATTAAATTCACTTAACTAATGAACAATTATTTTGAAATATTTACAGGAGTTTTAAGTAAATAAATAAATTAAAATTCTATTTGTTAAAAAAAATACTCGGCAGTTGAATATAGGTTGTACGTGCTGTAAGATCTATTGCTGTCGGATTGAATCAGGGCGCGAATTCCAAACTCAAAAAATTCTAATTTAAAACTAAATTCAACATTCGCGTTCCTTTAAAATAAGAATGATATTTCCATTATTATGTTTATACTAAGGAAATAATTTTTTACGCTTAACCTCCAGAAAAGTAAACTTCATCTTCATTAAAATTTTTTAACCACTCAAAATTTTGTATATTAAATAATAGCTTTTCAGTAGCATTTTAACTAATAATTTATGAATTCTTTCTGAGTTTTATTTTCTAGAATGTGTTTCTACAAACATAATTTATAAAGCTTATTTATTTAAATTTCGTGATTTCATAGAACATGATTTTAATGGAATTTAATTAACAGGTACAATATATATAATTCTTTCAGGACACTAACCTCAATATATTAGGACTATATAGTTAAATATATTTAATTTTTTTGAATTTGAATTGTTCAATAATCTAGTAGATACAAAGTGAAACCTAATGCCAAGTCCATGTCCATCATATTTTGTATTTATTAGTTTTTATCAGTATTTGCTAATATAAACTTATTATGAAAAGATAGTTATTTGAGTTCATTTTGTCCTAGACAGCAATAGTTCCTTACTCCTCATATTTCAATTTTAAATCTGTATACGATGCGTATAAATTTTGTCATAATTATTGTTAAGTTTTATAAGAAAGTGTAGGTAGGCAAGAAAAATGTAAATAAGAAAAAGTTATGAGCCAGAGAAACTTCACAGAATTCTAACACACTATTACAAGAAACCGAGATAGCGTGAGGAAAAAGTATAAGAGAAGCGGTCTGTTAATAGAGGATGGTAAATACCAGGAAGTAATTATATTTCAGACCACAATACTACAATTTTATTTTTATCTGTATCCCTGTCTATCTTTATATACGTTCACACGATATGTCAAGAATTAAAGTTGCCTTCAGCTTTAATTCAAACATAGGAACAACTCGAGTCCGGTAGCTGGACATGTTACTCGATGGGATTTGGTTTAGCATAAGCGAAGTCTTTTACATTGGTTTCATAGGTAACTAAGATGGAAAGTTAAAAACACGGAATAAATAAATTTTTAAACGAACTAAAACATAATAATGTGATATTGTAACAAGGGTGACATAGTAACTCGACATGTAGCTAGAATAACATGAATGGGCTGAAACGAAAAATAGACATCAAATATCGCATGCACGTAGCCTGTTAGGCGACATGTGCTTTAGCGCCTCCTCAAACCCATGTGATTGGTTAAAAATTACAAACATATGTAAACAGTTACATATATATTTCAAAACTTATATTTTATTTTACTCACTTTATTATATTTAATTTCGTAACGCGTTTATTATTAAAATCCAAACGAATTACATGAAATAACTTGTCCAAAAAAATTTATGTACAACTATAAGCAGAGTTGCACCCTATATCCTGAGTTTAAAAATTATATAAGATGCACAAACACCTATATAAATAATTATTAATATTATTAGAAAAACCAAAACTGAATCAGTTGTACTCGGGAATTATTCAATTATTCGTTTCTCTGACTAAATGTGTTTGAAATATATAAAACATCAAGGCATGATAGGAAATACAGATAATAGCCACGTGCAACAGACTGTGCTGATTGTAGCAGTAATTTTGAACAGCTGCTGCTGCTATTCTTGTTTGAGTAATCATATTTGTTTAACAGAGCAGGTTGAGGTTTCGCATAATAGTACTGCAAATTTCTAACTGTACCAACTTTATGACTTCTATTGAAAACTTTGCTCGTAAAAGTGTATAGCAGCAAATCACAACCTGCAGTAACATTTTTAGTTTACCTAAATAAGAGTATATTTAGACTGCGTCATCAACTAAACCAGTTTTTTTTTATCAAATCACCTGACGTTTTGTAACTGATTAGAATTTCTCAGCAAAAGTCTTCAAGCTGTAGAAAGCAAAATTGCTTCCACAAAAAATATGTATACATTAAAACTAGTCGTAGAAGTAGGCAGGTTTTATGCCTTAAGACGCAACTTAAAGCACGGTGTATTTGTTAGTTTCACGTAAGAATTTGTTGGATTTGAATGAGTTGCTCTGGTCATAATTAATTTTATAAAGGACTTTGTTTACAGAGCTTCACTTTGTAATTTGCCCCATCGACTCACTCAAGGCTGGAAAACATAATTTACCTATAGTAAACGTTAGGTTAAGGCTTATTATTTTAAACGGCATATTATACTTATGCATTAAATAGAGTTTAAATCATTTTGTAAGTATTGTTGTAACCATTTAACAAAAACAAACTGTTTATGTATTACTGTTAACTATGGCGGCTGCAACAAATATAGGTTTCGAAGAATAGTTTTTTATAATATATATACATTCAAAATACGATAAAAAGATAAGTACGCTAAATGTTAATTTATGCTCGTTCATTTACACTGGATATTGTATTTGTGATTTTGAAAAGTTCTAAATTATATATATATATATATATATAGTATATATATATATATATAATATATATATATATATATATATATATATAATATATAATATATATATATATATATATATATATATATATTAACAATGCCATTATATAGATAAAACGTGTTATCTAAAGGTGAACAGATTATGTGATAGCTGGTAGATATGTTTTTTTAGGAATAAACTAATTATGTGGATTTTGTAATACAATCATCTACTTATATACATTATTCTAATGTTACACTTATGCTGCCAAATCTTAAAATATTGTTTTCCTGCAATGTGCACATCACAGTTGTTATGAAAATTCAGATCAATAAAAGCGTCATTAGGATTTAAATGCATTTTGGTACAGTACACTGCAAAGTTCAATATAATATGTGGATGGTAGTCTACGGTTTTTATATTTCATTAACTTTTCCTGGATCGCTGAAATTAAGTAATATCTTTTCGATTTCCTATTGCTTTTTATTCTATTGCATCTATGGTAGAAAATCTTCTACTTTTTTCTTGGGGAAAGTACTCAAGCTGTAAAGAGTGTTTAAACTAACAAACTACTTTTGCCTAGAGTAGAAAAATAAATAAAACCTGTTTACTACTGACCAAGTATATTGTACTAAAATGTATATTATATCCTTACCGCAACATAATAGGCGTCAATGGTGTCAACAGAATTAATATCACCATTCCAAAGTAACGTTCGTCCCTTGTGTTTGCAAGTACGCAATATTCTTTCCACGCTTTGAAGCTGAATGATACAAAGACACGCAGAGATTGTATGTGCCGCTGTTGACGCCTGGGGCTTTATCACAAAATCTACCTTTTCAGCTGAGAGAATATCGTATTAAATATTGTATGTTAAGATTTCTTTGTGGAATAATATATCACAAAACATTCTTAACTCTTGCACATTTTACATTTATAAAATATATTCTAGTTGATTTACATAAGTATGAAAGCATCGTAAAGTAAATTTTTTATATAAAGAGACTTAATTTTGTCGCTACTAATAGACATTACAGTATTAAACAATGTCAGTAAATAGTTTTGCAAGATGTGACAACGTTTGCCTTACCTTTCCTTGTTTAGTATTCGTTACTACAAATAGTAATCCAAATACATTGCATTCTACCATTGTTTTATTTTCATCGGTTTTGATAAACTCAAACCTTATATTTAAAACAATTATAGTAACTAAAAATTAAATAGCTGATTGACACAGTGCCAGAATTAGTGGTTTTGGAGTTGCAAATAGTTTTTAATCATAGATTAACACACAGCTCCATTAGTTTAGGTTGTATAAGTTGGTTGATCGCAATGTAATATGTGCCTCTTTTCAGTTCTATTTGAATAGACGTTGAGTCCAGACCTATTGTGACCTGCAGTCTTTAGTTCAGTTTAAATAAGTAGTGTTTAGTTCTTTTTAAGTCCATGTTTTAGAGTTATAATAGAGGCGGCAGCAATACTGGAACGGGGCTGCTAGTCGTTACTACTGTCAGTCATACACTCGAATTTTTATTTTATTTAAGAGTGTTTAATAAACTAAACTATTTATGTTATAAAAACTCTCAGACGTCTGTCTAGCTAAAATGTCTGTACTTTATTAGGACTGATCAGAAAAAGTCTTGAAACCTTAGAAAGCGATTTTGCTTACTGGCAAATTCACTCAATACATTGAAATATGTCATAACAAATTCAAGTCACCACTTTCAAACATGGTATTTGAGAATTTTACAAGCGAATTCGTTCGAAGTAGACTGAAAAGGTGTCTTTTGTTTTACTTACTTAACGGTAGGACTTTTTTTAACAGAGCTTCATTTTGTTGTCTCACGAGGAAGGAAATACATGTTATGTCTGTCTATACATCTATGTGTCCATCCACAATATATTACAATAATGAACCGTTAAGTGCATTATATGTAAAATTGTCCTTTAAAAGTTTGGTGATACCTTGTGAAGAATGTGTAAAGATAGCAAGAGATCCATTGCTGGCTATTAATTAACAGATCTCCCCTTTTCTACCACATAATAAATTAGTAGTATCAAGTACCGTGAGTTTCAATAATGATAAAGATAGATAAAAATTCATTCAATGAGCCTCTTGTGTGTAAAAAGTTAAATTTAAAAGAAATCAATATCAATGTATCTGTTTTTGCTGTGAAATTAAGATATCGGTGTCTTTACAAAGATTTTACACCAGGAAGAAAGTATAGTCTTAAATATGATGTGGGTTAAATAATTATTAACAAATTTAAACCATCTATGTTTGGAATATATATATATATATATATATATATATATATATATATATATACATATATACATATATATACTAATCACTGTGTTGAATAGAAGAAAACAAAAACTATTTTTCACTTCTATATTTCGGGGGATTTAATACCCCCGTCTTCAGGAAGTTTTAATAAAAATGAATAAAAAACTATAACATGTAAACAAGAATTTATAATACATAAATTTAAACACAGTGCATAACATTTGATAAAATGCAGCTGACGTGAAATCTTTCGAATTAAATCTTGTTGGAACAGTTGATTTTTATCAAGGGTGGAATACAACCTGTAATTTATGGCAAATTTTTAATGTTATAAAATTATTTAAAAAGTTATCTTAAATTTAGACTAAATGGATTTTTTGTCTCCAACATAATTTTATGAGCTTGCTCCATGTGCTTTAATTTTAATTTGTTGTAGTTTTCATCAGGGAATTGTGGTAGTTGGTGTATTCCTTTTAATTTAAAACACTCTTCAATTTTGTCTTGTTTGTGTTCTAGACAGTGTCTTGCCAATGGTTTATCTTCATCTTTATGGAAAATGTCAAACCTATGCCCTGTCTTACGGATTCTTAAATGGTTCGACGTTTGGCCAATATATTGTTTGGAGCAAAACTTACAATTAATTTCGTATATATATATATATATATATATATATATATATATATATATATATATATATATATAGCTTCATACATTTGACAATACAAACTATCCTCCAGTATAGAATACAATATTAAATAGTATGCTAAAAAATAAAAAAAATTGTTTAACAAAACTTACCTTTGGCTACAACATCTTACCTTGGTTGGCTAATTATTTTTAAACGAGGTCCATATTATAAGTGTAAAACCGTTTAAAATATTTACTTTGTGTAATTCCTGTTTTACTCATAATTATTAATCTTTAACTAAATTAATTCATTATTCCTCTGCGATACTGCGTCGCCTTTTTATGCCAACTTTTTAAAATTACATTAAATTTTACTGTGTTTTACTCAAGTAAATGGGAATAACACTTTTTGAGTTACACTTTAAGGTTCACCTTGCTTAGTTGCAATACATATATTAACTCAACAAAATACGAATATTTGAGTTTTGTTATTTCAGGAAATAGTTCTAATGTCATAAATGTGCCGTATTGTTTAATTTTATTGACCGTATGATTTGAATTAATTTGGTTTAATTTTTTGACCGTTATAAATATATTGAGTTATAATGTTATAAAACGTAGTTTTGGATTCCCCATTCACAAATTGTACTGGTGCAGTCTGTCTGCCTCTCTGACCGTCTGTGCGATAATGTTCCTTATACAGATCTCCGATATTATTGAAATCTGAGACATAGGTTATTCTAGTTCTAATGATAATCTATGTTGATTTTAAGATATGGTACGGACCATCCGTCTTTCCGTATATATGCTACCTCTCTCAATCCGTTCTATCCCTTCCTTCAATACTCCGTGGTACCGGTATATTTTAAATTTTAGTTTAGAAATTTCCTACCAAGTCCTTCTTGAAATCTTGTGTTCATCCATTTATTCACCAACTATTTTTTTTACGTTTTGTATCTATTAGATACATATTTGCATCACTCTTTAGATATCTATATATATAAAAATCTTGAGTCACGATGTATGTTGCCAATAAACTCCAAAACGACTGAACCAATTTCAATCAAATTTCACATGTATCCGTAATTTAGTCTAACTTAGAAGATAGGATAGTTATTATCTGAATTATTCGCTTATGTCGTGAATATAAACGAATAAAATGAAGAAAAGTTTTCAAAGCGCCTGCACATTATAACCTGCAATTACGAGATAGATACGTATATTAAACAGTGAAACACTATTTGAAGGCGCTAAGTTATGATGTATAATTGTCTAAACTAGATTTTTGGTTGAACTTAAAGGTTGAGTGGTAGACCACTTTGTAATAAAATACATTATGCATGTACAATACATTTTTGACATATTTTCTTGATCGTGACATCAAGGTAAAATCTACATCGGGGTTGGAAATATAATTTACTTCAACCAGAAATGCTCATACGCGGGCAAAACTTACGAAAAGCGTGCGAAGCCGCGGGAAACAGCTAGTTACTCTAAAAATGTATAACAGTTCTAAAGCGATATGTTACGTCTGCTTTTTCTGACACACGCGTAACTTTGAACTATGTAGGAATTGCAAAATAAATAGCCTATATTACAAAATGTAACATTTTAGTAGAAAGGATTTTAAATTAATATAGCTGAAAATCAGTCAGTCATTACCATTTAACTATTCCCAAGTCTGTCAAACTCTCTTATTCTAGATGTATTATAGACTACCTCTCTATTGCCTGGTAAGTTATATTAACAAAGTTTGTTCACAACCTGACCTAGCCTACTCACCACGTGACAGGCTGTAACTCCTGCCTTCACCACTAGAGTGTGCTGATGTCAGTTTGTAACTAGAAGCAGCCCAGAACGTATCATGTTACAGGTAGTTTGCACGTCAAGTCTAAGATCCAAGTGAACTGAATATGTGAAATTTTGAAACATGAGAAAGTGTTACGAAAGTCAATATTTTTATTTAGAAAAATCCGTGGATTACAAATACATAGCATCATCAACGTGTTATATGAAATGTGCTCAGAATTACCACAATAAAAATTAAATTAAAATTTTTATTTCATTATTATGCCATTCTGATAATGAAATATAAACTATTTCTATACAGGTATGTATATATACCAATAATACACGATTTATACACTATACAATATACTTTAAAAAGCCTTTTTATCTCACAAAACTTCCAGTAATGATCTTTGTGTTGGATTGTTAACAAAATTATTTTTGAGAATTATAAACCACATAGTTAAAAATGATATAATATACTATAAACTTAAGTACAGAATACCGCATACAAGAAAACACATACGCTATTGTTCATTGTTGTATTTTTACGCACATCCTCACAACATAATACTATAAATGCTAAATATTATCCTATAAGAAGTATTATTACAATATATAGGTCAAACATGTATTACTCAAACATATGTAATATTTTTTATACCGTATTTTATACTATTTGAAATACCCAGATATGAAGGACAGTGTACAAGGAAGGGCATAGTTCTAACAGAATAAATTAATGATTGAAGGCTGGGATGTTTGGTGTCAGCAATACTGTCCTTTTAATATTTCCAGCTCCTATTACTAGGTTAGATATATGGATGACGTGACCATGGAAAGATCCTGCACCTCTGGCTAATCTCGTTCCGACTAAATAGATAAACATTTTATCTGTAAAAAAGACTCTTAGTACAGATTCTTCACGTAGTATATCTATCATAATATATATATACGATAGGCATGTTATAAATAATGTATGATATACTTACACACTTTGGGAACAGACTGCTTTAGAATTTCTTCCAGATGATTCGTGGTCCAAGTGATTATTGAAAACAATCTATAAATATCTTAAAAACCTGGTTGTTAAGATACTTCACAACTCTTTTTTCGTACTAAAAATTCAATAGAGGAATGCTAATGAGTTCAATAGCTAATAACTAATCTTATTTAATTAGATTATATCGGGTTTACTAAGTTATCTGTTTTTAATAGATCGATCTAGTTTACAGGATATGCCGGATAACTGTCACTCTTATACGTCGTATCCTCTCGTAGTACGAAATATAGGACATTACGATGAAGATAGCATAGAATTAAGCTGTATTTATAATTATAAGAACTGATTCCTTCCTAATCTATTTCTGATACGCCTGGATGTACACATTGGCCACGACTTTTTCCCGCCCATATCGGCTATAAAGCGAACAAGGGTAACGTTCCATGATGCGATACGAAAGTTTGTTTTCTCCTGTGAAAAACGTATATCTGTAACCCGCTAAAAGAAGTACTCAGTTGAAAACCATCGTAATACTTATTTGTATTTATACGCAATACTATTACATTTCTTTAATGAAGGTTGTAACGACAGCCATGACGCAATATTTAGCCTGGATTACTCCTTTAAATAACACTAGTTATAAATTTGTAATGGCGATTATAAAAAACACCGTCTTGCTCTGAAAATAATGAACATTTCACCATGTTAATTACATTTTAGTATTCAATATTCTCTTGAACTCCGCCGTCTTAATTTACGTACAGTATTTTCCACCTCCTGTTTTACTCACATAATAGTGAATTATGTTTTTTAATCTCCTTGATTTTCTATATTATCGCTACAAATTTTAAATATTACCTATCATAAACGGTAAGCTATTATGTGATTATAAGTATAAAAAAATATTTATTTACTGGACTTTAGCTGTCATAAATAGTCCTTTTTTTATTATAAATTAGACTACTTTTATCCTGTATCTGATGATTTTTTCTGTAAATATAAAATAGGAATTACAAGTTTTGAAAAGTTCATAAACATTGGCCTTAATTTAGCTGCAGATGTATAAATTCCAGGCGGGATTAAGAAAACTGTAAACAATCGGTAATATATCATCTTTATTTGAAACAAGATATTTTAGTTATTCTTAAAAACGGTTTGAATAATATATTGATATAGTTACGTCATAAATTGACAGTAAAAAGCGTGTTATCTAAAAGTGCTCACAAGATTCTATGGCAGCCGGTACAAATATTGTTTTAAAAGACTAAACAACTGCTGTTGACTGATTAAACCCACATTTTCCTTATATACAGTTCTATTATTCCATTTATTCTTACAAATATTACGACATAGTTTCCTTTATACTGTATATTGCAATTAATAATAAAGTGATAGAGATCAATAGATGTTGCATCCGGATTTCAATATCCTATTTGTAATCAAATCGATGTAAAACGTTGTAAAATAATCGTCTGAAATTAATATTTGGGGTGTTCCCATTATAATATCACAAACTTCCGTGGCTCTTACTACTTGCGTGTATATACACACTGTGTTTTACGAGAGGTTAGCACAACTTCAGGACGTGATAGTCAGTTAACATGTGTTTTGATTAAAAAATCATAACTCAGAACCCGTTAAAAATAACATGAAACTTAGCAGTTACGCAAATTAAAAAAAAAAAAAAAACATAAAAACACTAAATATAATTTAAAATTTTTAAATGGTGGCATTGAATTTATTTTAAACTTGCAAGAAATAATTATTTAATGCAAAATTGATGATAAAACTAACAATATCAATTTTTTAATCGCCTACATATAAAATAATTAAATCAATTTTAGTTGGTGATTTTTTATTGCTTACATGTGTCCAAAGAATCTTTTTAAGTACTAGATCTAATTGTTTGTTATTTAATGGTCTTCGTTGAGAGATGTTGTGCAGGGTAAGGTCACTTATGTAAATGGCGGCAATATCAGCTACTGTATGGTACTTGGCACTTGAGATCCTCATTACTGGTCTGTATAACACACAATATACCACATAAATCTTATAAATAAGCTATTTAGATGTTGAAATATCGCTTTGGCACAAAATTATGTGACAAAACAAGTATCTCCATCGTTGCTTCATTATAATATTTTATTTTGTTATATCTGTTATATAACTCATTTTAAATTGCATTGCGTGCATAAATCTTTCTTTGTAAATAAAATATACTTGACATATATTAAATTGATTTCCTTTTTTATGTATGGTTTAAGGTTAATTACAAGTAAAAAAGAATATATTTACAGTGTAGTTTACTAACCGTAGAGTATACAAATATTTTAAAGCATATTCAATAAAGGATATTGAAATCTAAAAGAGGTTCCGTAGTTAAATTTGATATTTGAAGTACACAAATTATTCTTGTAAATATATAAACACACTGAGGTATAGAAACGTTAAATCATGTAACGCAGCACAATATTTAAATACATATATTATACTAATATCGGCAAAAAATATTGTTTTAAACGCATAATCCTGCTATATTGTCAATTTTGTTTTAAAATTGTAGGTAAACTGTTTAAGACAATGTTAGAAGGATCATATAATAGGTTATGTAATTTAATAAAAAAACTACTATAGCAATAAAATTATCAATATAATAAACACCTTTTATTATTCCCCAAGTAGTCACGTAGACTAATGGTTGTGAATGTGGTAGACAAATCGGATGGTTACGACTCTAGTTATAAACTACATCTTAATTCACAATAAAACTCTGGCTAACAACTATTTTGTTGAAACTGGTAAAATAAACGAAAGAAAATCACTATTAAGCATCTATTTATGAACTAAATAGTGTATTATGTGTTTACCGAGATATAATAAGTGTTAATTGTGTCAAACGAATTAGTATAAGCCTTGCAAAGTCAAGTTTGTCTTTAGTGTTTACAAGGACGCAATTTTCCCTCTACGCTCCGAACATGAATAATTCACAGAGAGTGTACAGTATGTATCTTTGTCGAAGCCTGGGGCTTTATCAACATATCTACCTTTTCAGCTTACAGACCACAGTAAGATTTGCAATAGTTATTTGTGTCTGCAATATTATATCTTGAACATTGTAAAACTATTACACATTTTCCATTCATAAAATAGTTTCCACTCGATGTAAGTAAGTATGATAGCAACCTGGTATAAAGTTTTATATTACACCCGATTAAATGAAAATTGTGGTGACATATGTTGTATCCTATTAATGCGATGACGTCACATTAACATTACAAGAATAACCTGACAGAAACCTTTTATGGGTTAATTTTTACATAGTAAAAGTTAAGCCGTTTACTTTAGTAAAAGAAAAGTTGAAACTCTAAATAAAAGGATGATAAAGACGTGTTTGTAATTCACAATATGTTTTACAGTGTAAAACGAGATGTGATCAAATGGATTTAAATCTCTTTACAGACTATTACCAAAATTTAAAAAAATATTTTATATAACGTATAATCTGTCATTAAGGAAATCGAGGCATCAAATATATAAATTCTTTCAGTTATATAAGCAGTGAGAACATCATGAAACATTAACCTAAATAATTGGTAATACTTTTAGTTGAGTACTTTTTATTCTTTCGTTTTGAAAAAGGCCCGATGGTTTTGAAACAATGCTACAATTTAGTTTCGCGAGATGTGACTTAAAACCAGGAACACTTTTTATTTTTAATATATATTACTCTAAACATTAAACCACTTACCTAGTATTTATCCTAGTTACAGATTTATGTATTAACAATTCTCACATAAAATTTGTTATGAATTTATAAAATTAGGGTAATGTCTGATTAGTATGGAAAAAGAACTTGTAAGTTTTAGTTGCAAATAGTTTATAATAATAAAGTTTCACACATTTTATTGGAACTTATTGAAGATTTATTTTTTAACTAAATCAAAACTTATTATCATTATTGCAAAAATATATCTTCTGGCTTTGTAACACTTTTAAACATTTAGAGACTTTATAATCTTGAATCCTTATATGAAAATGTTTTAAGCACATACATTTGAAGAACATAAATTTCTTTCAGGTACTATTAATATGAAATTATGTTTGTGAAAATATTTAGGTATAACTTATTACCTCTATACTTCTGTAACATTACTCAGCCACTATCTTAAGTTGTCGAAAAAATATTAACAATAAATTGTGCTAAAAATTACTTAAAAATATTAAGAAACGTTTGAAGGGTAAGGCTGCCAAATAAAGTCACTCAATCTATATTATAACACACAGTACAGTCGTCTGATCTATTAATAACTACTGTAGTTATCTTGTTGAAAATTATTCCTTCAATGTTGTATACTACTTTGAACGTTGTTAGCGAACTATTTGGTAATTTTATAAAATAAAAACTCATGGGAACAAACCGTATTGTGAATAATCTGAAACTTTAAAAAAACAGTTTTTTGTCTTTTAATGCAAAGTAACTTATATAACTATTCCTTTTATAGAAATGTAATAAAGTATTTTTTTTATTTTTTAAATGTATCGATTTGGGTAAATAATGGCAGTTGACTCAGTTAAAATATTTAGTAGAATGTTTTTCACCTACATATTGAGATTTTTTATTGGTTAAGTCGGACTAACGAACTCGTCAAAGCCATGTGCATGTTCTGCCTTTGTACGAAGTAAAAAATAAACATTATCGTGTTCTTAAGATCTTGTTATACGAGTATTTTAATAGCCTATATATAAATATACATAAAATTATAGGTTTTTTTGATTGTGATATTGCTAAAAAAAATGTTGATTGTCTTCCGGAAATTTTGCCTAAAACTCAATTGGATACAATGTCAATTAAAACTTTCAAAACTCGTCTTTTAAATCTTCAACTGCTTTAAGCAAATACGCTTAAATGAAGATAGAATCATGTAGCGAGACTATGTCACGAAAGATTTTATATACATGCACGAAACTTTATTTACAAAGGGAAGATAGCCTTACAATGCTTTAGTTTTATATACATGTCATTTTTATGATTGTAAGTATATCCGTCATTTCAAGAATGAACGGAGGTATGGATTTTAATCTTCGCATGCAATCCAAGCGAGGTCTTTTATGATACATGCTATGGCGTACTTCTATCTAGTTGGAAATGGAAATATAAATCCAAAATTCATGATCACAGGAAGTCACTGAATTGATAATAATTGTGTTCCAATAAAACCGATTGACGCAGAGACCAAGCTTAGAAGTCAATGGCTGATAAATAACTTTTCAGTCTAATGAAGTCAACACAGATCCTTCCCAGGCTGGTTTCGGTTTTACAGCCACGTATATTTTATATTTCATGCTAAAGAATATAACTTTAAAAAGGATTAATATTTTATTAATATCAATATTTTTGGGTTATCTGGACGATCATCGCCTGACCTTGAACCAAAAGTCTGTGTACTTTACTGTTTATAAATTTATTTATATCAATCACATTATTTAATTACATTATCATTAATTTTATATGGCATAAAAATATAAATAAAATGATTCAAAGCTTCTGTATGTTCTATCAACCTATCAGCCCCCTGAGCCTATTGATACATAGCTTTCAAGCAAAAGTATATTTGAAGGAAAGTGCTTCCTTTTCAGATCGACTTTCGTACCAAGTGCATTTATTTAATATGACCATTCCAAGGTTTACTAAAATAAATTCTCGATTATAATGTTTCGATTAAACAGCGTAATATTATCTTATTCGTCACATCATTTGTAAAAAACTTCATGTGCTTATAACTTAGCTTTATAATTATTTAACGTGTACAATAAGATAATTAAATCAAGAATTTTACGTAGAATAAACCAGTATTTTTTATTTTTATTTTAGGTAATTTGATAAAGCAGAACGCCATATATGCTAAAACTTACAAATATTTAAATAATTTGTTTAAACTATTTCACAAGAGTTTTCTGCAATACAAATTATTATTCCAGGAATTCATGAATTTAATTTATCCATACATTATACATTGTTGGATTCAGGTTCTGCAGGACAATTGTAAGTAAGAGGACCTTGCAATAAAGTTGAACGTATCTAGTAACCACAAAATCAAAATAACTGTGAAAGCAAACTTAAACTTACGTTGTGTGATAACTTCCTAAGCCATGTGTAAAAGCTTTAAGGGGTGAGTTTCAGTTTATTAGTAGTCTCAACTGTATAAGGTAAATAATTACAACGTTATCAACTGACCGCTGAGTGGTAATATATCGGTACTCTGTCTTCTGTATTCTGATACACTGAATATTGTCCGCATACTCGAAACTACACAATAGACTACTGGAAGAGAGACGGTGTGCACTACTTTTGCAACATTTAAGTATCTTACACGACAGGAGTTTATGGAGTTCGGGTTTATAATATATTTATTTAATCTATAATGGGTAATGTAATTTTTAATGGGCAACACTTTAATGTAAAATGTTATTAACAAAGACAGGTTCACTGTCCAACTTCAACATGTAGCTTAAAAAACACTGCTCTTAAATGCAGCGGATGTGTTCTAAAAAAATGAAATACCACCTTTTCAATGAGGGAATCCTCGAGAAAGTATATTATGCAAAAATAAACCAAGTTAAGTTTCTAAATAAAAAACTATTTCCTAATATTAGTTAAAGATTCTTTCAATAAATTGCTTAATATCTGCAAAAAAAACATTATATACTCAAAATAATTTAAAATATAAATTAGAATTATCCAGCAATAAATGAAGTCTGTGCCAATATGTAATGTTATCAGTTCTGTTCAGAACTGTTCAAGTATTACAGCATTTCAATAACGTTAACAATACTGTTATTAAATTCCAGATAATAACTTCATAAATATACATCATCTTTTATTTAAAATCTACAGAGCAATTAACATAAATAGTGTTATATCCCACAGAATGAAATTATGTTTAGGTAAGATGTAACAATAAATACGTTTCATTGTTTATTGTTTTTGTTAATTTAATAATTACAAATTTTATAATACGTATAGAAATATACTTGATAATTTGTAAAAAAGTAAACCACCATCACAAACTTTCACGTATGTATTACGAATTCAAATTTTATCAAAATACGAAATCCTATAACAAAAAGACAACTACGCAAAATGTTTCGCAGATATGAACAATTTATGCATTGACAAAAAAACTGCACCAATTTGGTTATAAGTAACTCTCCTTCATATTATCCAATTACGTCATTCCCAATGTCCGTGATTGACCCTATGACGGGTGCAATTCCAAGTAAATAAGAGTAACCCCTATCGTCTAAAATTTTCGTAACAAAGAGAACAACCCTATAGAATATCTGATTCCCCAGTTTCTCTATAAATAAACAAAGTCCCAGTATCGGCGCTATGTTATACTGTTTCCTTTTCCGGAATTAAAACAAATATTTTAATATCATTTAACAATTATAAAAATATTTAAATTTCATTTATTCCATTAAAAAAACTCAATAGTGTTCAAACTATTCAAATTTAACGAAGATTGCTACATAATTAAATTCTCGACAATCTGACAATTTGTCTTTAATAAAGGATTTTTTGGATGTGGGATTATAATGCTTCGCTAATTTACTATGGGCTAAATACTTATAAAGATGTGTGACAATAATTATTCTACATACGGAATTGTCTCAGGAATTTAGAATTCTATACGAATAAACTCTTAAAACTTAAGTATCTATTTTAACTGTTGGGATCAAAATTTTGATAAACATATTGAATACCAAAATTATGTAACACATGCATTGTACTTTGCTTTCATTCACTATATTAAAAATGAAAACATCTACACATTGTATTGCACTAGTTACTAAAATGTACTACTATGATTTGAAATTATTGATGAGCAAAGGCTTGCCAAAAACTTGTCATGAACGAAACGACTCTCAAACAGAATTATTAACGATTCTTTTGTGGACGTGGGCACAAAACGTAATGGGAAATTGTTTCAAACAAAATCAATGTTTATTAACTTGTTTATGTTATATATATTTACATTCCCTTTGGTTTATAGCTTTTAAATAAAAAAAATAATTAAACTAGTTTTATTTTTAATATTTCGCTTACTATATATTAATTAGGCAAAAAATTTAGTTAATTTGACAAAAACACTACTTTGAATAGTTGATATTACAATTAGAATTTTTAGATTAACTTATTTATTCTATATTCATATTTATTCTTTGTTCCAGTTGTACTAGTGATGATTATCAATATGAAAGATGCAGGATTCTCTCATATAACCAAAATTGCTACTTCTGTAATACATAACAAAATTTACAACTAATATTTCACCAGTGAAATTTTAAAGCTGTAAAGATATTTATTGAAACAAAAGCTTATCATTGGGTTTCCATATTTACTCTAAAGAAAATAATCTTAACATAAACACCTTCTAATTTATAATATGAAATAACCTTGAACACACTTGAACTTTCAGAGCTTGGTATAGATAAAGCGAATTTTTTTAAAAAAAGGTCGCATGAATTTTTGTAATATATACGGTCAAAATATGCAACAGTCTACTAACAAATTTATTACAATATATAAACAAACGTAAAACTTATTTACTTATCAAAATTTTTAAATGGTATTATCTAATCTTATTCCTTGACAATACATGTTACTAGATGCAATATGTAAAATTATATAACAAATCGATATAAAACAAAAATACTCATATGACTATAATGTTGTACCAGAAGTTCAATCCTAACTTTATGTGACCTAACTAAATAATTTTGTTGATGATAAATTTAATTAACAATAATAACAACAATGATGGTTCTTTCTAGTAGAATTAATTTCATTCTGTAAGCGTTGTAAAGCTGAAAAAATTACCCTCTGGCAAATTCCGGTCTTCGTGTTGGAACTTTTATACTTCATGTTTCGTGCATATTAATTGTGTTATGAATAGCTGTACAAGTACTAAACATTCATATATTTTTCAGCATTAACAGCATACGGTAGTGGATATATTGACAACTAGGAGTTACCCACGATTTTGCGCCCAATTTCATACTGAAAGTAGGGAAATAGTAGGCATTTTCTTTTTATACAAATTCTAACGACTCCTAAATGTTAATTTAATTTGTATAGCGTAGAAATTTGACAAGTAGTATTTGTCACTTAATCAATTCTCAAAGTACAGCTTTGTTAAAAATTAAATTGCCAAAATAAAGCATAATTGATCCATCTATTAGGTTCAGTAGAAACAAACCGGTACCTATGGAATATGTAAATAGTTTAAAATTTTATCTTAATAAATCGAGATAAAGTTTCACCCCAACATTGTCACTTATAAAAAATTTAATACTATTTTTGACATTAGACAATAAATACCTATATCAAGAAATTCTATATGAGTTGTAGTGTTAAAAATCTGCATCTACATTGTTGAAACTTTAGGATGGATTATAGAAATAAATTATAAAATCAGTGCTACTTTCGTAAAAGAGGAACTTCTTTCACAAATACATATATTGCATAAAGATAAAATTGACTTGGCTGTAATTTTCAACTATAAACATTTTTTTTACATTTTAAACACATACCTTTTAATAATCTATGGTCTTTAGAATTTAATCTGTCAATTAAAAGCAAAGGAACCATTCTATTTTGTTTTACCTAGAAATGTATACACATGTTCCTAAATTTGAATATTGTAACTAAGTAAATGATGCCAATATCGTAACGTTATGTCATATTCCCGGAGGACATGTCTGAATCCTCATATTTCCAATCTTGGATTCTTATCGTCCTTCTACAATACTTTTATCCTGCATCCTGTACAGCATCACTGGACTAACAAAACCTGAATTTTTTGTTCTAAACATAGGACCAGTATGAGCAGTAAAGATACCTTACACGATATATTAGAATGTATGTCTCTTTACGTGAAAACGGTTCAATTTCATTTACAAATATATATATTGACCTCCCTGTTCATAAAACCCGTACCTTCCGACTATCTAACTCATGCAAAAAGCTGATGATTAACAGACATTTAATTGACTGAGTATTAGAAAACAGCATGTATATAACTCCAGGACCATGAAATATTTTATTTATCTATTTTTTATCCGTATTATAAGAAAGTAAATGTTAAAATTCGGTGACAATAATTTAATTTCGGTAGAATCTTGCATTGTAGTAACTTTCCTAACTTACTGTAACTAAAAAAATGCCTTTAAACAAATTTGTTATTAAAAGTAACTTAATAAACGTAAATTTTAATGTATCATATGGCAAGATATCTTAAGAAACATTTCTTACGTAGAACTTAAAATTTGCGTGAAAATTTGTTTCTAGGTAGACAAGAAATAGATATTTGATGGTGCATGCCCAACCATTCAGTTTCGCTGCAGGTAATTGAAGCCCAATTGAAGCAAGTCATCACTCAGTAGACAAACACAATTTCTTTTTCTCTGCAGGAGACGGTGTAAAATTTGTGTATGATTGTCAGCCTCTACATAGGACATCTCGAGAATGAAATAAACTAGAAAATTGAAAATTTTCTCTTAATCTCAGAGAAGGCTGTTACGTGACAAATGGTGGCGTACTTTTACGTTGTCACCCAGTATGTTACTCCAAATAATAGGGATGACATACTTAGAAGCTGAATTCAAGTAAATTTTAACTGATTTTATAGACAAAAACTTAATGAAAATCTATAATTAATTATTAAACTTATAAAGAGTCTGAAGGTTTTGAACATATGTTTTCAACATTCTCACCTGTAAAATATTACTTTCGTTAAGCCCTATGTAAAACTGCCTCAAGTTTCAAAATATACATAACTGTTTACTAAAATAATATTTTAGTATATCTAGATACGTAAAAATGTTAGCAATAAGACTGTATTTGAATGCAGGTAAGGTTAATTTATTTTTAGCAAACATTTCTTAAAGACACGATTGGATAGCAATTTTAAGCGTGTTTATTACAAGTTCATTACATTTTAAAGTGAGATAGTAAAAGTTATAGGCTAAAAGTTTCAGACTTTATTTTTTTGGATAAAACCTCAGAGTCCTGTCATGTGACACCTTTGGCAGCAAACTTTCCTTTCTAAATTCCAGACAGTGTAGAAACAAATATCTTTATTCTTACGCTGGTGGTAGCTAAAATATCACATTGTAAACTTGTTGTGTCTTATAGAAATGGTCATCATAAATGCACTCAAAAGAAATTCCTCGTCACTGATTAGAACAATGTTTTATGCCATTCCTCTTCTTATCCGATATTGAAGTAGATATATCCTCTATCATCCACATGAAACTTTTTTGTTTCCTGAATGAAATGAACAACTATTTTTATTCTGTTCTTGTTAAGTTGAGTAACTTATACTAGTCTTCTCTTCTATTAACCTCAATTTAAAACACCTTTTATCCTAAAACATTTTAAAAGGGATTTTGTTGCTTTTTTAGCAAGTATATATTTTTATTTAAAAATGCCCTATCATTGTATCAATATTGAATCTGTTCCATGACCCTGGAATAAACCATTGTCTTTGACAACTCTGATATTTATTACGACACATTTCTTTTATAGAAAAGTAGTTAGGAAAGGCGATGTACATAAAACATCGTAGTTATAGCATGACTCCTTTTTTTATTTAAATAAATTTATATTTAAATGGAAGTATAAAATGTTTTTTTTTTACTTAGACCAATTATAAATTCAGTAATTTCCCTTTAAAATAACCATTACAATAAATAGTTTCACCATAACAAGAGGACCAATTTAGGAATGATAAAAATATATGTAATGAGTTATATATAACTGTATATAACAATGTTTATAAAATACATGTATTATAATGTTTAATGTTTTTGAGCATATTACATGGTTAATAGTAGTAGTTTTTGAGACATAAATTAAATCACTATAATTTTAGACACACAAAGAGATACGAGTGTATATGAACAAAAAGTTAGATTAATATTATAACCGATAGAGCCATTATGTCATAAACGTTCTCCCTATTAAGCCTCTAAACAAATAATCGTCAGTAGAATATTTATAGAGGAGCGGCAAACTTTCGAATTGATTTATCTCCTGATTGAACCATAATGGAAAGTATGAATGTTATTATATAATGGCGTAAATGGTGAAAAGTCAAACTAATACCGTATATACCTATACTTTTAACAAGATAACAACATACATGTACAAAAAGCACAAATAAACGTTTGAGATATAGTCTGGCTGAAAACGAACATGATTATTGCAATGCATATCTGATGAAATGAGAAGTCAATAAGCTGTCTGAAACGACATTGCTTTGTGAGAAATAATGTGTTGTATATAACAAATTCAACCAATGCTTGCTTCCACATGTCTGATGAATGTAGTCACAAGTAGAGTATGTGCTGCATGCACGTAAGTCTCTCTCTCTCTCTCTCTCACACAATTAAATTTAGAAAATATTACACAAGTTAAAATAGATGGAGAAGATCTGGAATACCAGAAATCTGTAATTAATTTAGGAATAAGGATAAATAATTCTTTATCATGGACAGATCAAGTAAATTATGTCCATAAAAGAGTTTACAGTAGTTTGTACCAATTTAAGAAATTGTGCTTTAACCCACCTGTTTATGTTAAAAAGTTGTTAGTTATGTCCTTAATTTTTCCTGTTTTTGATTATTCTTTGGCCGCTTATTGTGATGTAAATAATACGTTAATTACTAAGTTACAGAGAGCACAAAATGCGTGCGTACGGTATATTTATGGTTTGAGATTAGATGATCACGTCACACCATTTTATAGAGATTTAGGGTGGTTAAAGATAAAAGAAAGGATTGAATATAATGTTTTAACAGTTATGTACAGTATTCTTAAGGAACATAAACCTGATTATTTGTTTGAAAATTATACCAGAATGGATCAAGTACATGCAAGGCAAACGAGATTTGGAAATGTCACGTTACAGTTTCCAATTCATAGGACTACTACGTACTCCAATTCTTTCCATGTTCAGTCTATAAGAAACATGAATACACTGGATGACGATGTAAAAAATGCTACAAGTAAAAGATTGTTTAAAGAAAAATTGAGAGGAATCCTTTTACAGAGATATACCTAATTATTATAAACAATTTAATTAATTTGAGACAAAAGTGTGTTTTTTTTTGTGATTATACTGTTTAATGTTATTATAAATTTTTGTATTTAATAGATTTACATTATTCATATGCAGAAAAATATTTTATTTCTACATTTTGTAAAATTTATTGTTATTATTATTATGTTGATTCTTGATACAACTTATATAATGTCAATACTTTGATAATTGTAGTAATTTATTTATTTGTTTTGTTTTGTTCTTTTTTCATGTACAGAAACAGATTTTATTATTATTAATTGTTATTATGTAAAATTTTGTATACAATTTTAGTACAGTTAAAATATTATTGTAAATGATGTATTCGTCACAACTCTGTTTTATTTTGTAATGTATTATTTTGGAGCCTGTCCTGGCGGAAGAGTGGACCTATGGTCTAAGCCAGGGCAGGTAAAATAAACGAATTGTCAATTGTCAATTGTCTCTTTCTCTCTCTCTCTCTCTCTCTCTCTCTCTCTCTCTCTCTCTCTCTCTCTCTCTCTCTCTCTCTCTCTCTCTCTCTCTCTCTCTCTCTCTCTCTCTCTCTCTCTCTCTCTCTCTCTCTCTCTCTCTCTCTCTCTCTCTCTCCCCTCTCTCCCTCTCTAAGATCCATTTTTGCAAATAATATCATGACTTATTATGCATGTTACTGGTATCTGATGAGAAATTCTAAAAGTATTAAAAGCTAAATTATAATTATATTTATGTGGTAAACTTACAACAGATTATAATTTCAAAACTAAAAGTTTTATTATACTTATGGTTTGTCATCTGTTTCTCTATTTGATCATTATTTAAAAATTTATAGACTCATAACTTTGTATTAGTAATGAATAGTTTCTAATTTTTACGAATTATAATTACAAGTTTAATTGTAAACAATGTGACAAAGTATATTTGAAGAACATTCAATTATATGATACACAATATTTTAAATAAACGGAGTAATTCTCCCTTAAGTTCTTCAACTGTGAAAAAGTAATATCTGAATATTAATCTTAAAGTTCCTGAAATTCCCAGCCTTAGTATTGTATCACATTATACGAGTTTCTGAAGTTTAATAGCTTTACTTGAATTTATAAGGTTTTTAACTTATAAAAAGGATTTTTATTAACCAACATCTTGCTGGGACGTAATATACTTTTACGTTCTTCAGAGTACAGTTATTTAGAGTGCTCTAACATAATTTTGCTAAAACTATCTTTTTTTTAGATTTATAAAGAATTATTTTTTTGTTTTATACTTTCTCAACATTCTATGACAAAATAACGTGTAATTTTGTTAAAGCAAAACATTTATATTTACCTTATTAACATTTTTACACTGTGTATAATATAGACGTCACGTTACAAAGTTATAAATTGTAAGAGATAATAAATATAAAGAGATATACTGATGGGATCTATAAACATATTATTTACTTGAACATATCATGGTCAAATGACAGTTATGATTAAGCAAATCAGGATCAGAGAGTGGAAATAGATCATTAAGAGCAGTTAGCTGTATATAAGAATTAATTGTAAAGGTATACACTTGACACATTGCTATTTATTATACTAGATAATCTACGAGATTGCAAGGGTTGGATGCAACGCAGACAAAAGGGATGATAGACCCAAGCTACCTTTTCTCCAGAGTCCAGCAACGACATAACGACTGGAACACTCCATGCTCAGATGTGCGTGACATCTGATTAATCTAATTAAGTTGTAAAATTGTATTGTAACAACTGGTGGCTGTAAATGGCTTGCATTTTGTTAAAAAAAATTGAATTGAAGTTACATAGAAGATGAGTAACACTAATTAATACTAAAGATGAAACAATATCTTTGGGAGTGCCGATGGCAGAGCGGTCGTTTGAACTTTGGGTCAGAGGTAGAGATAGCGCAGGTTCGAATCCTGTCTGTGATCGTTGCACCATCAACCTTGTACTGTATCGACTCTCACCCTAATTCGTTTGATAAGATTCTTAAACAGGCTAGTGGCCCATGAGGACGGGCAGAATAAGGCTTAAAAAGGGATCGGCCTTTCCTTAAAAAAAAAAGAAAAACGATGAGTGTTTTGTAATATATCATTTTATTTTCGAAATACTACATAATATCATGTATAATAGCTTCTCTTTTCGTTAGTGGCCGTTTAGAGTCAAGTGTAACGGAAGAGCAACAAGATTCTAGATTAATCGGAAGCGCCGATTTAACCTTTTCTTGAAGATGCATACTGTGTGTAGGCCTATTCACTATATTATTATTCAAGATACTTGTGAATTTATTCACCGCCAACAGATTGTGGACACCCATTGGCAATTCCATAGATTGTCCATATGTGTTTGCAAACGTAGTGAGCCATTCTTTGAATCATTTAAAGATATATTTCTGTAAGCTGCAGCTCCTCTCATAATTTGCTTTTTAAATACCTGCCAGGTTTACCTTACCTCCGACTTACACATATTTATCGGAGTAGTTTAAACAAAATGTTTTAATATTTATGTGCAGTCTGTCAGTTAACCGCCCGTTATTTGTATATTTATTACTTTTCATTTATTACACACAATGGTTACCTCATCCGTTATGGTAACGGAAATATAGAAGAATAAATAAATAAGTAAATAATTGCAATAACTGAATAAATTCATATGAAATTTCAACCTATAACATAATAACACGTCTAGGGCACCTATGAATTAAGGTTTCATCTGTTCTGAATAATTAAAATACGTTATAATTAGATTGGAGAGTACTAAAACAAAATATGGATCTGGGTCGTAGGATTTCAATGGATCTTTATAATATTGAGAAATATATTAAAATAATTACACCCGGACTAGGAGCACAAATGAAACTTGCGGTGGTAAAAAACTGCTAAAAAGCTTTCACTTGAATAATGCCATTCCGATGGCTTTCTCACCGCTCACAGACGCCTCTCTGCACGGCTGACGTCACATCCTCCGGAGAGACCTTCACAGGATCGACACGATGTCCATGGGAAGACTGGCAGTTGAACACATCTCACAACAGTCACTGGCATCTGGGGAGGGGAGGGTATAAGTGGTTACAAGGAAACCCACATCTCTCCAGAGTTAAACAAAACTCCACAAAATCTAACGGATTTTACAAGAGTGCAAATAGAAGTAACACCTTGTCTTGAGGAGATTGTAACGTACATTGCGATTTAAAGAAAATTTAGGGCGACTACTACCACAGAAACTGCTAAAGGGTTTACATTTTGATCGACTGGGAGCGAATTCCGCCGGGTATCGTTCATGGGACGCTATAACAATCAATCAGGCTATGGTGTGATCTCAGGTGATTTTATATTTAATTGCCTCAGCCATTTGGGGAGAATTTAACTGATTCCAAGTCTTGGTCCATAGTTCAACTGAACCCAGTCTTTTAACTATTAGATAGAGAACACAAATTAGTTATTCTAAAAATTACACAAATCTTAATAAAATTAAACACGATTTTAAATATAAAAAGAATTTCCCTTTAACTTTTCATGAAACAACATTGCAAATAGACCGGCAGAGTTTTTTTTCCTGGGGGATATCAAAGTTTCTTTTCTGTATGATTGCACTTCTGTCTCATGGAAATCAGAAAAAAATGAGTGAATTACATGGACTTTTACATACATTACGAGTGCAGTCTCTTGTGCAAAACGTTTTGGAGCGTACTTATACTTTGTAAAAGATACAACACATGATTTGGGAAAATTCAATTAAGCTCTCACGAATAAAATGTTTCTAAACAATTTCCTTATTATATGACCTCTCTGTAAAGGAAGATATTTTATCACTTGCACATATCTATATTGTTGTAACAGACAATACAAGATAATATAGTGAATACAAATCAATATCATAAATTATATATGACAAAATATATAAATATTTCTATGGGCATAGAGTCCAACATTTGGCACACCGTGATTATTATGTTTGTAAATAACACTTTGCATATTTATGTGAATATAAATATGAGTGTCATTGTATACATATATTGAATTAAGTATATTATATGTAATCTAAGAAAACGTTTCTAACAGTGAATAATGCAGGTGTATTACTAAATAGCCGTAGTTAGTGAATGATTACTAACGGTAATATAAATCATTTTATATTGGAGATATAAAACATATCGTGATAAGGTTTCATTATTGATACTGTTAAACCTAAGATATGGTAAGACACAAGATGTATGTTACGTGCTGATGCCAATTTTATTAACGGGCGATTGTCAACATCGGCTGATAGAACAATCCATCAGTGGATTAGCAGGCACGAACGCTGTTACTTCAGATAATTCTAAGTTGGCACCGTATCTGTAACAGCAGGTACCTACATATTTTATTAGACATTTAAATCACTTTTTATAAAATATGTTTCCTTGATAACGTGTAAACAGAGAATATTAAAGACACATTTTACCCTACTTGCTTCCTCTTAAATCAATATTACCAATAATATGGTAAAATATGAGATTCATTAAACAATTCTTATCTTTTTATTAAAAAAGTAAGGCTTATCCTTTCGGCATTTAATAGATGGAAATACTTAATTTATTTATATTTTATTTTAATCTACTTCACCGATTTTAAATTTTAATGAAGATTCTGTAACGGTAAATAATAAAATCGGCTCGACTCTTAGTAATAAAATATGTCTCTCCTCCAAAAGCACTATTTATAACATTCTAGGCCAGAATTCTATAGAAAAAGCTACACGTTTGTATATTATTTAAAAACATTTAACAGATGATAAATCATTAAAAAAATTAAATCAGCACACTGTGAGGTACTAAAAAGTACAGTGCATTTTTTTATTATCTTGGGTCGTCCATTCAAGATTTTATTGTGGGATTAGTTTTCCCGTCAACAAAGATTAACGGGATCGAGATGAAACAAGTTCGCCTCAGCTATCGTGCCCACGACATGTTCGCCGCTTGACGGGTTGCGGCATGAAACGATAAGTCGCGCATGCGCTATAACGCAAACTCGTCAGACGGAGGAGCGAGAGGTCACTCTACACCATCCTATCACGACGATAAGACGTACACTGCGCTTCGATCTTAACCTCACTCCTGCCGACTTGTTCGTGAGGTACGGACGAATCGATTTCTTCTTGCTATTGGTAATATATTACTTCAATTACTATACTATACATAATTAACCTTTCATTAATATTCTGTATCGTTTTTATATGTTGTGCCACACGAAATTTACTTATAACGTATTATTCTTGGTATTTCTTTTCCTTTTCTTACTTTCTTACTTAATCTATGTTCGTGAAATACGGACCTAACCTTTAAATTTAAGATTAGTGGTTCTTTAATTTACTTACTATCTTACTTAATCTATGTTCGTGCAATACGGACCTAACCTTTAAATTGGTTATTGGTTCTTTACTTTACTTACTATCTTACTTAATCTATGTTCGTGCAATACGGACCTAACCTTTAAATTGGTTATTGGTTCTTTACTTTACTTACTATCTTACTTAATCTATGTTCGTGCAATACGGACCTAACCTTTTAAATTGGTTATTGGTTCTTTACTTTACTTACTATCTTACTTAATCTATGTTCGTGCAATACGGACCTAACATTTAAATTGGTTATTGGTTCTTTACTTTACTTACTATCTTACTTAATCTATGTTCGTGCAATACGGACCTAACCTTTAAATTGGTTATTGGTTATTGGTATTATTAGCTCTTTACTTTACTTACTATATTATTTAATCTATGTTCGTGTAATAAGGACCTAACCTTTAAATTGTTTATTTGTATTATTGGTTCTTTACTTTACTTACTTATCTTACTTAATCTATGTTCGTGCGATACGGACCTAACCTTTAAAATTGGTTATTGGTTCTTTACTTTACTTACTATCTTACTTACTCTATGTTCGTGCAATACGGACCTAACCTTTAAATTGGTTATTGGTTCTTTACTTTACTTACTATCTTACTTAATATATGTTCGTGCAATACGGACCTAACCTTTAAATTGTGTATCGGTATTATTGGTTCTTTACTTTACTTACTATCTTACTTAATCTATGTTCGTGCAATACGGACCTAACCTTTAAATTGGTTATTGGTTATTGGTATTATTGGCTCTTTACTTTACTTAATATATTATTTAATCTATGTTCGTGTAATACGGACCTAACCTTTAAATTGTTTATTGGTATTATTGGTTCTTTACTTTACTTACTATCTTACTTAATCTATGTTCGTGCCAATACGGACCTAACATTTAAATCGGTTATTGGTTATCGGTATTATTGGTTCTTTACTTTACTTGCTATCTTACTTAATCTATGTTCGTGTAATATGGACCTAACCTTTAAATTTGGTATTATTAGTTCTTTTACTTTACTCTTACTATCTTACTTACTCTACGTTCGTGCAATACGGATCTAACCTTTAAATTGGATTATTGGTTCTTTACTTTACTTACAATCTTACTTAATCTATGTTCGTGCAATACGGAACCTAACAAAATAGATTATTGCTCTGGGTCTATTATTATTTCTCTTACACTTTTCTTACTTAATATTTGTAAATACGATAGTGACTAAACATTATATATTGTTGTTAGTGTTGATATTACTTTTTGCTCATACTATTTTACATAGCATACAGTGTGTTGCGATTTGAGGTAGCTTTGATTTAGATAGAAGATCTAGGTAGTTACACTTTTGTGTTTTCTTTAATTGATGATAGTAAATATCTTATTTATCGACATCATTTTATTTCAAATTCTTAATTTGTTCAAGGCCAGTTGGGTAATGATGATTTACTAAATGCTTCAACGTTACCACCACCTTAGGTGATAGCAATATATCTGAACCCAACTGCCATACATAATACAAAAGAATAAAATTTAGACACCTGGATCGAATCCCCGCTTGATTGGGCTCATCTAGGGTATGCGATACGTGTCACTCTTAACATTAAATGGTTGTGTTGAGAAAAGACACGTCACAACACCTTTAAAAGTGTATTGCGTTATGGAAAGAAAGTCTCTGTAGGAAATGCAAATTAAATAAGGTATTTATATTAAAAGGTGTGCTCAATTGTGGTGGTAATTATTGTATAAATGGAGTTGACAGCCGTCACTGTTTACTCCAGAACTCCAGCGCCACTTCCATTATGAAGCCCAAGAGCTCTCCACAGAGTAGGAACGTATTGTGTCGTTTTATTTACTGACTTTTTACTTTTATCCAACGTAATGAATTTTAATGTTGCAAATGTTATAAATATGACGAGAATTATAATAATGTGTAGATAATAATTGTTTATTGTTTTGCGAAATAATCTTCGATAGGATATATGCAAATAATTTAAATTATTAAGGTTTATATATTTAAAGCTTATAAAATCACGGCTGATATATAATTGCTGGCTCTGGTTTGCGTATGTGCCTAAATATCTGCAGATATCTCAATAGTAGTATTTCATAAGTGGACAAATTAACCCTAATGTATAGTGTTAATTAATTTACTAAAATTAATAATTAACTATCAAATTCCTTTTCATAAAAAGGTTGGGATTTTGTCCTAATACTGATGTGTTTATATCTAATTCACATGCAATATTGTTTGAAAATATTCCTTTGGTGTAAATAACCGTAATAATTTTGTCATTATAACCCCACAACCATAAGATGTGAGCACTTAATAATATTGATGTGTGAAATTAGCATTATTTATGGGCTGGAATCATTAAATTATCTACAACGAGATTAATTTTGATATGCTACAGAATAAATTTAACAAAATTGCAGCACGATCCAAAAGTTAAGATCAAATAAATGTTTAATCACAGCTAGCCGGAGGCTAATACTACTCTATTTCGTGTCGGAAAGTACCTTCACACACAATAACTACATGCGGCAATCCAAATGGTTTAACTTGTGAATAAATGTTTCTCAGATTGGCTCGAAGATAATTTTATTTCAAAGTAAAGACTGATTCAGAAAAAAATTATTTCTTCATCCATGTAAAAAACTATGATTCTCGAATACACACCATACCAAAATGTAACAAGTATGTATGCAGATAACGTTATGTGCTGACCATGTACGTACATGTTCCGTTCGCTATAATAATAGTAAACGTCAAGCAGGGGAAATGTCGCTGCGCCCATTAATGCCGCCATGGTGCCTTGTAATTAGTGCTTATGATGATGCAGAATGTAATAGTATGACTTTATTGCCTTCTTTTATATCCTCCGCATTCTTTTTTCATGTTGGGATGAGGTAACGCTACATTTTGAATATAATTGTATTGCTCCTTTAAAACTGTACAATTCTTAAAACAAAATAATCAAAATCAAATTGTTCGATTAAACCACTTAATATTGCGTATTATGTTTAATATAAGAGTTCCGTAATATTGCCACTCAAAATTTATATATCTAAAACTATTGATTTGTATACATGATTGAAATCATTCAAAAGCCCTTACGCTGTAGATGGGGTATAAATCAGCCACATGGGCTTTCAAGGTTGCAATGTGAAAAAATATGACAATATTTGTGTTTTTTAATAATGTATTTTAGTAAAACCTGATAACCAAAGCATATATATATTATCACTATATAGGTTAATATTTTCTGATAATTATAACATATACTAAAACTTATTGTATGCTTATTCCTTTACGATAGGACTATATTTATATTATGTAACTTACAGTTTATTATAATTTTATGACTATGCTATTCGATTTATCTAGAAAGGATTTAGAAATCATAATTTGAAGTTTTTTTAGATAAATTGCACGCTAAAGATGATTACAAACTAATAATTTTTTATTTTGGCTATTGTAACACATCCATCATTTTAATATAATTTGGTATATAGGCTATTGTTACTTATACTTTGATATGAAGTAACAGAAAGGGTTCATATGTAGACTTAAATTTATGCATGAACCTGAATAAAGTATATGATGTTGCAAGTCCAACCATAAGACTTGGCTGAGCTTCATTGAAGCCTACGTCTCAAAATCTGTCATAACTTTCCTTTTGTATGCCGGGGTATGTAAAATTCTTACTGCCGTATAGTGAAAAACAGCAACTATGTTACAATTCTACAACTCCTATTGTCAAGTAAATAATTCGATACAATTATTTTGCACCTCCCTAAATATCAGTATTCAAAAAACTAAATAACAATAATTTTAACAAATAACTAGGCTATATTGCCATTAATCAGTGCTTAGAAGTATATTGAATTTTATTGTTCACAAATTATATTATATGACTTATTATAATTATAATTTATTCTGCTATTTAGACTTGATGATAATGACACTTATAAGTCTAATAAGAACATATTCGCTTACGATCAGCTAAACACCATGGAGTGACTCGCACGTTAAGTCACTCATATAATAAATGCAGATTCGTGATCAATATCTCGTTTTTGAGACCCTGAGTAAACTTACATACAGGTAGACAGATAGACACAAATAAAATTCTAATTGGCCTTCAACGTATATTAGATAATCTATTAGAGCAAAAAGCAACATGTAATGTCCTTGAATAAAAAAATATATTCAAAAATTTTAATGAAATTGTCAGAAAAAAGTTTCACAAGTCTGCTGATGAGACTACTTTTTTGGTATTGAGTGTAAGAAAAAGGAGTAGAGTGTTTAAGTGAATGTAATTGAAATAAATTCGTTATTTTATATTTAATATAAAGAGAACTCAGTTTAGTTACACTTATTTTATTTTTTAAAACAGTACGTTCATTTTTATATATTTCATAAACTCAATTTACCCGCTTAGAAGGTCTAATAATGATAGAGGAAATAAGAAAGAGTCATTTAGTGCTAATTTCGTCATATAATATATCTACAAACAAAACAATATTGATGCATTTACTAATATATACATACATTATTATACGATCTACAAAGCTGTTACATTGATTAATCGATTGGTAAAGCTGGACAAACGATGGTGGGCCAACGATAGATGAGTAAAGACTGGTATATTACGATATCCCAGAATACACATGTGCTTGGAACTCTATAGCTTACTGATTGCACTATTCACCCACACAATGTCTATATGCGAACCAGTGATGACAGACAGACTCATACAGTCTGTATCGTGTGTAATAATTTAAATTTTTAGTTGCAATCATAATTTACTCTTGTATTTGAGTAAGGAAATACGTTTAGAAAAGGAAGATCCTATTCATGTTTTAGCGCTAAATATATAATCATATAATATAATTTGCTATAACTAATGGTTCCAATCCTAACTGTGTAATTTATGTAGCTTAATATACACCGTTTATTAAACTTATACCTTTCTGGGTATTTTTTATATCTTGTAAATAATGAAGGTTTGCAACATAATATTTTTGTTTTTTTTGCAAAGTCATATCTTTATGATTATAAGAAAAATCTCAAAGAAACTATAAAGCAAATTAGTTTTGATACTAATGAAAACGATAAACGGTATTTTTGAGCACAGGGTTGTAAATATTGTAGAAATTAAATCTACAATACTCTTGAATTGTTTTATTTTACAAGTGTTTGATTATAAAAAATACGTCCTATATAGGCCTGTATATTATATATATATATATATATATATATATATTCATATATATATATATATAACATTTAAATTGCAGCCATGTAAAAAAATTTTAAATATCCTAGATATATGTGTAAATAACACTTTTAAAATGAATGAAACTATTTATTGTAATCTATCTTTTATTATTCACAACTATTCGGAGAAAAGTTATAATATTGGTGATTTAATAATAAAAAAGTGAATAATTAAAATATAAAGCTCTTTTAGGATTCATAATTTGATAGAAATACCTGAGGTATTCCCTACTGAAATAAGAAGTCTGTATTTGTCAAGTTCCGTTCTCATCAAGCTTCTGAGGAAGGAAAGAAGGATGGAAAAATATATTTTAAAGAATTATATTTTAACTTTAACTCTGTCTTTCAAAAGAAATGCATTAATGAAATCTGTGTAAATCTAGAAGGTGTCTAAGTATTGTTTTCCTTATATTGCAATTTTAGGGTTAGAAGAGCTCTCACTGTCATTAGCAGTAAATGCAGAATATAGCGTTATTTGAAATGCTTACTCTGTCATTTATAGGCTTAATAGCTGTAATATACTATTATTACAATCAAGCTCGTGGTATATATTTAAATACTTCATATTTAACTATATACTAATTTAGTTAAAAAGAAGAAATACTAAAGTCCGTGTAACTTTTTTTTATGTTAGTGTGTTGAACAAATTAGTAAGGGCCTTGTGAAGTAAATTTTGTCCCTTGTGTTTACCAGGACGCAATTTTCTCACCACGCCTAGAACTTTCATAATACATGGACAAACAGAGAGTAGAGTAGAGGGTTCCGTGTTCTTGGTGAAGCTTCGTGAAAATCCACCTTTTCACCTTACAACCTCTCACAATATTCTGTACTTGAGAATATGTAAACATTTGTGCTCTTGGAATATTGTATTTCAATCAATGTCACATACTTATGAAGTGTATCTGGATATATTATTATCCTAATGAAATTACCTAAACAATTATCTAAATTCATTGTGTTAAACCTCAATATTTCCAACACGAAGCTTTCCTGGAAATATTTATTACAAATTAAAATCCTTATGACCTTCTCGAATATTTATACTGCTAAACCAGCAATGGTCTATAAATGGAATAGTGAAATTTCCATGTATTTGCATATATAGTTATACATTTTGTACGAGATAATTACACTGAGAACCATTTAGTATAAATAATAGAACCACTGGTAATTAACCATTAAATCTAGTTGGTAAATATATAACGATCCTTTATATTAACATTAATAACCCATTAAACTAATCTAAGATGAAGTGTTATTGTAATAATAGTAAATTTCAAGTTTAATGTAACTTACCTCATTTTGATTGACTGTTCTGCAACAAGGGCTTTGTTGCAAGAGTTTAAACGGCCTTCGAATGAACATTAGTGCAGTCCCATGTTTTGATCTCTTCACCAATATACAATACTAATGATTACACCAACCAAATATGTCAAAAATAATGAAGAAATGATTGATTACTTAAATAAGAACCCTTTTAGAACCAAATCATTTAGAACACTTGTGTTCTTATCATTTATGTCAATTTCAGTTAATTTGTAACGTGTTTATAAACTAAGTGGTGATAGCTTGCTATTTGGTAGTTAAAATTTATGTTTAGAGTTGGACAAACAAGTAAAATCTATTTTTGAAAACTATTCTTGAGCTTGAACCTTCAAGAAGGGTAAATAAATTATAGTGGGTAAGATTATTTTCGAATAAGACTATATAAGATAGTGGTCGCCGAAACGTTGGCGAAACATTTATTGCTACAGAAAGCAGAGACATAATTCCATTATTAGTTAGTTTGATTAGTTGGTTTGAATGATTAGTTTAGTTTCTTATGAGATATGATATTATTAAAATTTTACAAAATAATGTTGACACCTATATATCATTATAACCCATGAAAATAAATCAAGTTATATAGGTAGTTTCATTAACTTCATGTACTCGGATAAACGCGTAACCTAACATGCATTATTTTAATACTACGCTTTATAAGAACCATCGCTTTGAAAAAATAAGTGGGTATAAGATTTTTGTTCTCCTGTATTGCAATAATGAATATCAAAAATAAACAATAATATTAATGCTCATGAATAAAGAACTAGCCGCTGTAAAATTTCCAATCTATAGATACCTTTCTTGAGAAATAATCCCTAGGCTTTCAAAAATAAATAATGTCATGTAAATCAACACTTAAGTTTTTGAGAAACAACAGGTGATGGTGGTTCCCCAACCATCACCTTGCAGTGATCACGGTCTTCCAGTGTGGGGGCTATAGAAGAATTAATTGACGTGATTTATTTTTATTGATCTCTATGGATAATAAATACTGAAATGTTTCAGTAGGATAGATCATCGGTCATACTTCCCTCTTACTTACACCTAACATATAAGGTCAATAACCTAAAGATGTTGTTTAAAACCACTCAGAAGAACAGCATATCTTAAAATAAACTGTAACACTGTATCATAAAAGATTATTAACAAACTTATATTTATGAAATAGTTTTAAAACCGGAGCTTGTACGTGTATTTATAAAATTTCAAGAACTATTGTATCGAGTGTAATTTTATCATTCCGTTCTAGGACTAGGAAAATAAATTATCCGGTCTGACTAGAAAAATACCAAGGCAAACGATATGAGCTAAGAAAGTTAAACATAGTGCCCATTTATTTATCTAACAGTATACTGCGCCCCTTATTTATCTCTCTCGCTTATTTTTCGCGTAGCTGTGGAAAATTAGCGCCTTAGATTAGCAGTATTATATATTCAATTGTACGTGGTAAACTAATAAAAGCTGTTACTGCCAGCTGATAAAGTGCGCCATTGCTTCAACCCCATTTGAATAGCAAGAAGTACGCACCTCTGTCACTTGCAGGTTCAACCGTATTCATACTGCTTTGTGTATTACCTCACCTGTTTCTGAGCTGATGCCTGCTTTGAGCTGTATACGCCTATTCGTATCCTCTCCGATAGATATTTTTATTGTTAAACGCATAAAAATACAAGAAATGTTACTTAAATCATGTATAATCGAATCATGTAAATAAACAGAACCATGTCTGGTTAAAATTTCCAACGACAGATTTCTTTATATGTGAAAGAATAGCTGGAATATACTGTTATGTGTTTCCTTATTTTACAATTACTTGAAGAAACAAACCACAATGGTTTTTTTAGAGTAAAATTTCAATCTTTAAGCATAGCAACTTACTTAAAAATGTAATAGGGATCAATGTAAATATAAATATTTGAAGAAATTGAGATTTTAGGGTATACCGTATTTTATATACAGGTAATAAGACGTGTAAGTACCATTTTTATGGAAAGTCATTCATCTGAAAAAGATAAACTCTTGATATAAGTCTTTCAGTTCCTGTAATGCCCAGTGAAAATACTTTATTACATTATACGAGTTTTTGAAGTTTAAACAGCGTTACTTGAATTTTACAGCCTTTTAAATTCCTAAGGAGGGGTTTCAGTAACCAACGTCTTGGAAAGTAATGTACTTTTACTACGTACAGTATTTTAAAGTACAATTATCAAAGAGTAATAACACTATATTACTATGTAGTACACTTAATATTTAAGTAAATGTTAATCCATATTTAATTGATAATAAGCTACGATATTTGAGTGATTCAATCATTTAAATATTTGTTACTTGTTTCTAGTCTGTTTTATAACCATGTAACCACTCGATATTTTTTAAATCTAATTTATTGTTACTCTGTTACACTACCCACTAGTTACTCTACAATAGTAACGAGAATATCACAGAAACATGTGTAAATAATAATAATAGCTGAAAATATCCATATTCAATTTCATCATATATCATAATAACATAACATATGTAATAAACCTTTCCGCAAGATATATCAATAAGAAGTTCAAGCAAAAGTATTTCATTAATCATCACTTGTCATCACGAGTTTTTTCATTGTGCATTTATATCCATGTCATTTAACTAAACTCGCAGAATTTCATTTTTGTTCGCCGTGGATGTAATATATTATTTTCTGTTCACATGTCTTTCCGTCTAACCACGAAAATGCTGAGGAAATGAGCTATGGATTTAAAACTTTGCATGCATCCTCTAAAATTTATCTTATGCAACACGTATTATACTGTACTACTACTTTGTGACAATTAAAACAAATAGAGAGGAACAATTGCATTACTTTAATATTATAAACATATCCAACTTTTCTCAACAATAACCTTATTATTCCCTCTCTACAAATTAAGAAAAAGTTGCTCAACTGTACCTCAGTTCTCTCCAGGTGTAACGCTTTAATTCAATCCTTCTCGTCAAACTATTAATTAATTGTCAATTATTATAGGCAAATACCAAAATTTTAATAATTAGGTTCCTAAATGTTGACTGACTATGGATACTATTTTTGTGAATAATATTTTGCATATTAACGTGTAAATAATGTAATTATCAGTTATAAACAGGACAGAGCTACGTTTATTATTCTTACTATAACTCAATGTTTCTGATTTTGAGAATAATACAGCATAAACAGTGTTATTTCTACGATTAACAATTATTGCCAGTAAATCTTTAATAATACTAGTATAAATATATTTATACCATAGATATAATAAATAATAATAATACAATACATCTTGATACAGGTTCCTTATCGATACTGTAACACATGAGACAAGGCGAGACACAAGATTTATGTTCCTTGCTGATTGGTTTGTTTGGATGAACGGCACGTGCCGGGATCTACTGATAGAATAATCCATCAGCGGATTATCAGGCTCAACAATTAGTCACACAGAAACTCATTATTCCTCAGGTGGATATTCCTTGATAATGTAACATCTGAGACAAGGCGAGACACAAGATTTATGTTCCCTGCTGATTGGTTTGTTTGGCCGAACGGCGAGTACCAGGATCTGCTGATAGAATAATCCATCAGCGGATTATCAGGCTCAACAATTAGTCACACAGAAACTTATTATTCCTCAGGTGGCACCGTATTTGTAAAAACATGTAAATATCTTGCCATATAAGTAAGACAATGTTAATATTATTTGTTTTCTAAAAACACGTGTAAAGAGTCTTTCATAAGGACATAATGCGACTAAACTCCTAACTAATATTTTTTTAATATTAGCTTCACTAAATAATTCTTTTTTTTCAAGTGAGTGCAGCTAATGCCTAAGAGTTTCATTAAGGGAAGTGCTTAATGTCTCCTAATAAGCTGAAACTGCTCAATTAAATCTGCACTAAATATATTAAATTCCATACAAATTTCTTGTAACACTTAATAAATAACGTGGGTCGTCTTTTTTATTACATTATTTTAGAAACTAAATAATATACACAGAATTATTAAAATTTCCTGGCACCAATGTAAGTAAAATAAAATATTTCTATTAAATGTTGTGCAGAATAGAGGTGGTAATTATTGTATGAACGTATTTGACAGCTGTCACTTTTACTTCAGACTCCAGCGTCATTTCCATTATAAAACTCAAGAATTCTCCTCTCAGTGGTAACGTTTTATATCGTTAGATTTACACAACAACTTAAATATAATGTCTAGCTTTTCGTATATATTTATTGAATTTGTACCTTTCACCAACGTAATCAGTTGTAAAGATCACAAAAACCAGGAGTAGATATATTCTAAAACCTGCGTATTTTCTTGATTGAGGCCCAAGGCAAGCCCAACTATATCAACAGCAATATACCCATAAGAAAGATAAGGGCTCATAAATGCACTAAATAACAAATAAGTACCAGTCAGAGATTCGTAAAACTTTGCGAAACCTAGTTCGGGCAGAATGAGGATAGTTCTTGTCACAGTTAAGACAACTTGTTTCATAAGCTGTAACGTGTTTTGGTGTCTGACTGATTCAACTTCAGAATTCAGGGCTGAAAGTTGGCCCTGAAGTTGGCTCTTAAAGATATTGAGCAAAAATTATACGTTGCTTATGTTATGTGACACTTAAATTGCCTGAGTAATGTTTCAGTATAAATGTATTGTTAATCAATTCGAATTTATAAAATTACATGTTAATTTAAATAATTTTTAATAACAGATATTGAAATGCTAACTGTGCGTGATTAAATTGATAATTTTTTGGAGATGTTTGAATGTCTTTGAAAAAAAACAACAGAGTGACATCTCCTTGGCGTTGAAGAGGCCTGGATCTAGCTCCCTTAACCTCTGGGAACATACAGTTGCACTAAGATATCCTTTAAAAAGTCGTCCTTAGTGTAGAGGAAAATAAGTAGAAAGTATATCTTCCAAAACATAAATAAATGCTATCTAGAAATATTATATAGACTAAAAAGTGTTCAAACAATTTTGTCAATCTAGTAAATTATGAAAATAAAATCTGCTTGATGAGAGTTTCTGTGGCGTACATCAAGGCACAAAACGTCTTTCTTAGGTTTTAAAAACCTTACTAGAATTTATTAGGAATGAAATTATTATTAGAAGATAAATGAAACTTTTAAACCACTCGAGTAATAGACTTTGCTCACTCTATTGCTAACTAATTAGTGAGAACTCAATATTATCTTTGAAATCATTTTAATTTCTAAAAAGAATTATCCTGGTACTGTAATGGATAGTTTTTGTTCTCACACAATTCCTTTTTCTTCTAGTTAATATCTTAATAATAATAATTTATTAGCTAATTACTTAAATTAATTAAGTTTATCTTTCACTCATACTGTGTCATTAATGAAAGTCCTATAGCAATCCATAAAACAGTTTAGAAAAGTTATGAAAGTCTAATCAGAGACCTGGCAAAATAACCTGTTTGCTATAACAATATCACAACAGGCTTGTTCTTTTGTATAGATCCTTATTTGGAAATAGGAAAGACCGAGATCATTGAAAGTGTACATCCGCCTCTATATGCGCATTGAACTGAACAGTTCATTGTAAATGGTTTCTTGATTATTGCTTTAGAATATGCATAATATCATTGAAAAGAAAATAAAGTTTCAAAACCATATCTCCTAAGAATTTCATTTAGCAAATAAATGTTAGTTGTGTTATAAAATAATAAAATCTAATTTTAAATTATGGTTTCAAATGCTTAGTACACTTTTTTATTCAATCTATTGTATATTTGCTAATACAATCATAATATAAAGTCATATTTCAGTCCCTCTAAATGTAATATGTAATATGTTTACATGTAACAGGAAACCATGTAACCTGATTGCACTAAATAAAGCATTTGCGAATCCTCTGAGACAACTTGAATACTTACTCTATACTTAGCAATGATGTTTTACCAGCAATACTGGATTATATCGTGCAAATTACAACTTGATAATGTTGTATAACATGTTAAATAAACGGAATAGGATATAGTAAAGTCTTTTTTTGCGACATTTGAAATTTATATTAAGATGTTTTGTAGTGAGCGAAGTCTTATAGTAAGAAAATCGTATTTATTGTGTTATAAGATTGAATAACACGTTTCACATACATTTTGCGAGAAAATTATATCTTTTTTGTCAAAAATATTTATTGTACCATAATTTAATAAGCAATGTTAATATTTATTTGTCAATAGATTGTGTGGTCTTTCTGTTGCTTAAATGGAAATAAATGCCTTTAATAGTGTAAATCCTAAACAATTGATATGCTAAATCAAAGAAACGTATTTACAATTAATAATTGAAAGGTCCCATATCCATGATTGAACGTAAATAAAGATACTAAATAAGGTAAGTATTTTAAATAAATATTTAATTTAAAAAATAAAATAAAATATTTGTTATTCAGTGTTTTTTCTTCCCCTAGTAGTTTCCGTAAATCAAATAACGTTGGATGGTAAACCCTTGTACTATATAAACTACTGCGAAACTAAAATATTGTATACATCGATTACATTTTAATATTTATGTAGTAAAAAGTAGGTATATTTATGATGTTTAATAAATGTAATGATGCATTAAATATTACATAAACCAATTCTACATTTTTGGATCTTATTCATTCTTCGGTGTTTACAAATCTAACGTTTACTGAAATAGTGGACTCGTTATTACACTATTCTTTGGATTCCTCATTATTTATTCAAGAGTACCATTATGGGAGGAAGCATGTATCATTATGCATTAATTGACATATTTTTTTTATAAATACATAAACTTCAATGTATGAACTGATTGAAGTGGTAAATATTTGTATTTGTCCTCTTAATACTCTTATTGTAGTGTCATAAAAATATTAATAAAAGTGAAAGTCTTAACAACACTGTGTAATACACTATAGGTACAGGAGAGGACGCTATATAGGTTGGTGAACTATTTTACAAGCTGATCCACATACTGCTAACAGGGTAGTTAATTAGCTGTTAATTAAATCACCTCGTTATCGAGCATTTTAATTAGTCGATTCTCGTATCAAATGTGACTGCTTACGGAATTAATGGTTTATACTGCCATTATACTGTTCCCTAACACAGTAAAATGTCTGTCCAACTTATTATCAAACATTTTCTACTGTAGAAAAAGAAAATTTAGCATTTATTTAACAAAAGTTTAAGTTGCGTTTAAAGTTTTAAATAAGTTTTCTAAATTTGTATTTGCTACTCGGTTGTGACAATGCTGTACCTTCCTTTGCCGCTTATGGTACATGGACATTAAATGCAACTTCGCATTTCTTTCTCTGTACCTATAATTTACAATGCCATTAAATTTAAGGTTTTTTGAGTACATATTATCATTAATTTATGATTTTACAATTGCATTGGAGCGTTTCTAAAGTTTTGGATCAATTTGGGTATGAACAAGTTTATCTTGTAAATAATTGAAGAAGTATAAATAATCAAGTTATTCTTCTCTTTAAATATATTAAGACATATATGTGTTGAAATTAACACAGTAAAAACTGTTATTACATCCTGTGGGTATGTTTCTTTAATTCATGAGTGGAAACTAAGTATCAATTTTGATGTAATCAATGAAAGCATTAAAAATCCTGGCTTCATTATCACTACTTTCTATTCAAGAAAAAGTCATTAGAATTTATGGATTTTTAATAACAAATTGGCATAAATATTTTTTTGGCATAAGCACCTCTCAAATTACGTTAAATGGTTAACAATATATTGAAGTCATGGTTGGAATTTTGTAATATCCAGAGTGGGTAAACCTGGGAACTGGGATTGTACCTTGAAAGAATTTGATAGTTTTGAAGTGGAATATTCCACCGTATGAAGTGGAATGTTGCACATTATTCATGTAATGCAACAACGAAACTTACTTATTTTGTTTGCAAGTAGTAAAACATCACTTAATAACTGCTGAGGAAAGAGTTTCTGAAGCTTTCAGCGCTACTATAGCCTAAACAGTAAAGCATATTAAAACGACACTAAGAAAAAATTCTTGGTAAGTTGACAGCTATACTGGAAATTAAAATTAAGAAACTTTCCACATTATAGTTTACTTTAAAATCCATTTATTCTGAGATCATCACCACCTTGATCTAGAACCTTGTGTAAGTATATTCCGTTTATTCTTTCAAATTAGCGGTTAGATGTCGCAGAAGTCTTTAATATTGAAGGTTTGCTAACGTAGATTAACAAACACAGACGGAGAAAGAGAAGTAATGCACTCTGAAAGGGTTTAATCCAATTCCTTTGTAAACGAGTCAATTGTTTGTACGTGCCAGAATTAGAATTTTGTATCTTCCTTGTGTATATTGTTCGTACTGCATGTTTATTTCGGCACTTATAATCGTTAATAAACACAATGCATAGAATCCTTTAAATAGAGAACGCATCCATCATCTAAATTCATTACTTATTCAAACAATATATCTTTTAGAACTTTTGGATGTCAGACACTACACAATGCGAAAGGTGAAATGGAACTGTAATCAACATTCGCAATGAATCACCCCTTCCCTTCAAAATAATAAATGTTAGCGCTATAATTACAAATAGCTGATACCGTGGCTTTAAAAGCAAATTGATAAATATCAAAACAGCCTTAGGGGAATATATCTTTGAAGTGTAGTATCTAAATAATTGTAGTGGTATAATTACCAATGACTTCAATCATTATCTCCATCAATAGAATCAACCCTAAATCATTGTCAGTCTAGATAAAAAGTACCGTTCTGGTAGTTACTTCAGTTGATTAGTCTTACCAATTCAATTTAAGAATCTATTTTCTCTCTGATTTCTGCGCACACTTGCGTTGTAGTATTCTCCCTACCTTATTGGAACTTGTATTATTTAAGCAATACTATGCAACCTAATTCATTGTATAAAAATGTGAATGTATGATGCTTCTAGATATATTAAAAAAGATCATCTGCAGCCTTTAAAAGTTGTATGCAGTCTCATTTTCTCAACAATATTTAATAATAATAAGTCTCAAAGACAAAAACAAGTACAAAGTTTTTGTGGGTCTAACAAACGAATTTAATGAGCATCATAAAAGTCTATCCATCGCATGCTCAGATAAGCTTCTAAATATGTTACATCTACCACTCGCAACAGTAGTTGGGACTAAATGGATGGTTAATCCATACAAAGTAGACACAACTGTGAATCCACTCTTGCACATTGATGTGTATTCCCTCTACAACAATGTCTATACAAATCATATTAAATGTATACGTCCGTTACATTTTTGCTTTTTAAGTTTCAAGTTTTTTATTATTTAATTTTAAAAGACATATAATTTTCTTTAAAGAATAAATTCAAATAAAATATTAAGCTCAAGGTAACTTAAATTCTTAATTTATTAAAAAATAATTAATTTAGTCAATAATGTAATCCAGAGTTCAGGATCAGAGTTATCATTTATCTATAACTAGAAAAGGTTGGCATATAAAGCAGACTATGGGAAAGTGATGTTTTGTTGGAGAAGAACAATGGTACAACTTACAGAAGATAATGTTCTTAATTGAACATTCTGAAAATCTAAAATAAAAGTTCCACACATAAAAGTATTTTACAATAGAAAGTAAAAATTAAAGATCTCATTATTCTGAGACGAGTTGCTTTTTCTATCTAAATTAATTATTATTCTTTCTAAAATATTGACAGTAAAAAAATTCTGAGATGGATCCCAAACGGTAAAGGTAAGTTATCAGAAACGTTTGGAAAATATGCTTTATATTCAGTACAGAGTAATAGTTTGACTACCCGTACAGTAGTATAACAGTGAATATAAACCTGTAACTATCAGCCTAAACTTTACTTCTCGGATTCATTTTTCTAATGTAACAGGATAATATTATTTGAATATTCTTACTAAAAGAACAGAAATATAGATTTAACTTTTAAACTATATACTTTATTCACATGATGATATTGTTTCATTGTATTTCCCCAACTCAAATAAAAAAATAAATACTCTATTTCACTCACAGAATTTATCAATTACATTTTTAGTATTTTAGTCTTGTAATAGTTTGCTAAACCTTCTTAAAAGAATTTTTATGTTTACTGCAAGTATTTACTGAAAAGGTATTATCGTCTTACATTAAAAAAAAGTAAGGAAAGAATACCAGACCACGTGATAACCGGATAAAATTGCAAGATAACCGAACCAATTCGAGCGTAGCTGCTGCTTGGATGGGTGACCGCTGAGCGATCTGGTCCTTGCAAGCAGCTCACCTTGTTTCGGAAGTCACTTTTATAATAGTACGGTGTTATTAACCTAAAAAACGCCTAACCTTGACATCCAAAGTAAAAGTTTTATTCCAACTCCAAATTGTTCTATATAACCCTCTTATTGTTTGGTAAAAAGTTACACCATTTTGAGCGTCGGGTTTGGTGGGAAGGGGGTGAAAAAGAAGGAAATGTATTAGTTTTTTTAGTTTTTTGGAAATTTGTTGAAAACTAAGCTGTTTAGCACAAAGAGTGTTATATACAAAAATATTCTACATTAGATTTTAAACAAAAAATGTCCTTTGCATATTCCCTGTAAAATTTACGGTTCATGAGTTGCAGACGGTGTAAAAATAAAAATGATATAATTTTTAAGGTTTTTTTCCAAATAAAGCTACGAGCTCGTATATAGAAATAAGTAAATGATTTAATTAAAGAGTAATAATATACTACAGTATTATAGTCAAAAAAAGGCTAAGAGACACCATAGAAGGTTGAAAAAGTAAAAATAATTGTTAGGAGAAACGTGGTAGTACAAGCAGGCGTGGCCGCCATCATAGTGACCATGGACCGCGGGCCGCAACCAATGGCGGTTCTGTCTTCTGCACCTGTTATCTGCCCCCTCCATTCCGCCCCTCCCTCACGCACTGTCACAGATCGATCGATATTCTTCTTCAGTCGTCTTAGGAGACAAGTTGAGTACGTTTGTGCGTGGTACTTCGAGTGCGGTTTTGCTGTAAATTTTTTATGGTTGGTGTTTATAGTAACGTGCGAATTATGTGAAAACCACTTGAGATAGTGTGTTAGTTATGGCGGAGTGTGTGTTAAAACCTTGTAAGGACAAGGGTGGTGAACTAATTACTCTGACTAGAAAGGCGGTGGACAAAATAATTCAGTGCAGTGAAATACGTAAAGATGGCGTCAAAGCCAAGTTCTTGCAGAATGATTCGCTTCAAGTACATGGTAAGTGTCGACAAACCTATATATTACGACCAAAACCACCTGAAATTGAAAAAGAACCTCCAGCAAAGATACCACGTGAATCATTTGATTTTATGTTTTCTTTGTGGTCGCAAGTGTGTAGATGTATCTAAATGCAGGGATCCTGCTCAAGAAAAGTGGAGTTTAGTGCAGAAACTTGAACTGATTGAAAGCATCAGAACGGAAGCAAATAACAGGCATGACAAGTGGGGAGATGAGGTAAGTGTGAGGCTCTCTCAGGTCATAGATCTCGTAAGTTCTGATGGGAAGGTACCACTGGCATTGTTATCAGACATTTCAAAAGCCAGGATCGTCACGGCCCGAAAAAGGAGTAGCAACCAGTAAAGGTGGGTCTAGTGCTGATGCCAAAAGAGAAGACGCTTTTGAAAAGCTATGTGATTATTTGGAGGAAAACAATGAATGTCAATACGACTTTGAAGAACTACAAAAAATATTCCTTCGTCTGAGCCCTGAAGTTGAGCCATATACTGTCACACATTTCAAAAGAAAACTTATCCAGCGTTATGGTAATAGTTTAAATTTTGCAGTTTTACCAGGAAAAAGAAGTGTGATTTGTTTTTCTGGAGCATAAACTAATATTTTATCAGACAACTGGTATAAAAATCGGAACTGTGATAATGAAGCTGAAGAGGAACTGAGATTGATCAAAACTGCAGCAGCAATTATTCGACGTGAGATAAAGTCCAAAAGTTACGACTATTCCCAGTTTCCAACAATTGAAGATATTTGTAAAGGGGTTCTGAACTGGTACCTGAGTTGCTCAATGTCTTGATAACTGAAATCATTCAGCCTACTTGTACAAGACAAACATCCGAGAAAATCCAGAGGGCAAAACAAATTATGGAAAGGAAAAAAACAGCAATATGTCACAGTATAATACGCGCTGCTCGTCCAAGATCGTTTTTATCCCCAGTCCAACTTGGAACGGGTGTTTTGTTACACAGAAAATTTGGTTCGAAGGTCTTGATTGACACCCTGCGCAATATGGGTGTTTGTGTACCTTACCAGGAAGTGTTGAGATATGAGAGATCCGTCACTTGCCAAGAGAACACAAGAATAGAGAATGGTTATGTGCAATTCGTGTTCGATAATGCTACTACAATGTTCACACACTAGATGGTCATAACACCTTCCACGTCATGGGTGGAATTGCTTGCATTACACCTAAAACAGCTCTTCAGGTTGAGGAAAATGTACCTCGAAAGAATGTTGCTGCTCAAGCTGTTGAAAACAAAGGCTTGTTTGACTTGCAAACTTACAAAGCCCCGGCTACATCTGGATATTCTGAAATAATCGCTACAAACCTTGCTTCCCTAGAAGACAAACCATCACTTTCATACAAAAATGGACGAACACTTAATATGTTTTGGTTGAGTGGCACCTGTTTAGAAGGTCCAGAAGAATGTAAACCTGGTTGGAGTGGCTGCATGGAAAAGCTTTATGCGAAGGAACAGTTCCAAACTTCGGCTGTAGTCCCTCTTCCATTTATCAACTTAGCTCCTTCAAATCCATCAACAATTTATACAGCTCTTCTTCAAGCTGCCAAACAAGGGGCTAGCAATGGTCAAACGATAACAATGGTGACTTTTGATCAGCCATTGTATGCTAAAGCTCGTGAAATAGTAGCCGCAGCATCTCATGACAGCCCGTTGAAGTCACTCTTCATTAGACTAGGAGGATTTCATTTGTTGATGTTCTTTTTGTCAGCGATTGGATTCATCATGGCAGGTAGTGGTTTGGAGGACCTGTATAGTACTGTGTATGCTAAAAACAGTGTTCAACAAATGATGAACGGGAAAGCTTACTCTCGGGTCATTCGTGCTCTCTGCCTAGTCGAAGAAGCACTGATGACTGTATTTTTGAAAAATAATGAAACCCTAATAAGTGTAAATAAAGATGAGCTTAATAATGTCTATTCCAATTTCAAGCTTGGAAATGCCTCTTCTGAAGAGATTGCACAGTCAACCGTGGTAAAGAGCTTTGTAGAAATTTTTGAAAACCAGCTTAGGTGTTCAAATGAATCTGGACGAACACAAAAACTGTGGATTCAGTTCATAGAAATGGTTGAAATCGTTCGAATTTTTATAAGAGCAGAGATGAGTGGGGACTTTCTCCTTCACCTTCATTGTGTCCATCAAATGCTTCCCATTTTCCATGCATCTGGTCACTTTAACTACGCTAAATCTGCACACGTTTACCTACAAGACTCGCTGGAACTTCTCAACACATTGCACCAAGAAAACGATTTAATTGTTAATTGTGGTTATTTCACCATCCGACGAACTGAAAAGTTCTGGAGTATGGAGTGATATGACCATAGAACAGGTTTTGATGAGGTCCTTAAAAAGCATTGGTGGATTGACTGGAGGTAGAGGAATCACAGCGACAACTATTGCCACTTGGATCAATTCCATGCCGACTTGTTCTCGGGTGTGCGAAGCAATGGAAGAGTTTGCAGGTGTTCGCAGCCTCTCTTCAGAGCAGCACGTGGAGCTACGAGATGCAAGGCAAAAAAGAAACAGTAAGGACTTGCAAACCTTCATTTCTTGGATTGAAGAACATAATCCGTTCTCTAAATCACCTGAACTCTCTTCCTTGTCAACAGGGGCTATAGGTGATGAAACTGTAAACTGCGATAAAGCATTTGAAATAGGAGCCATATCCATCAAAGCTATTGAAAACAAAACATTTAAAGAAATACACATGAAAATAAAGTTTGCTGTCAAGTCTCTAGCCTCTATAACGAAGTCGGTGAAAATTAACAACGACACGGTATGTGTAAATCACTCTCTTACATTGGATGGTGTGTACAGTAAGGAGTGATGAGAGATTAGAGGAAATTTTTCAGTTTGAACTCTGTGCATATCCTCCATCGCTGTTTGACGAATCTGGCTTGATGAGGAAGGGGAAAATCATCAATGGTGACGGTTTTGGTTTCAGATTCAAAAGAATCATCAAACATCGATGACCCAGTGAAAGTGTCCTATATAATTGACGGAGGCCACCTCCTACATCGTGTTGTCTGGCAACAGCCTGCTACATTTAAACAGATTTGCGAGCAATATAGTGATTACGTATGTACTCATTATGGAAAAGCGACTGTTGTTTTTGATGGTTACGAACGAAGTAACACAAAGGATCAAGAACACCTACGAAGATCACGTTCCAACATTGTGGTCAAAGTAGAAGACTTAATCCATGTCAACATAAATCAAAATGAATTTTTAGCTAGTGCTAAAAACAAGATGGGTCTAATAACCCTCCTTTCATCGCACTTGCAACAATGTGGTTGCACAGTTCTTCAAGCATCGGGTGATCCTGACCTATTATTAGTTTTAACAGCTATTGATGAAGCGAAGAAAGATGTTCAAACGTGTGTTATTGGTGATGACACGGACCTATTAGTACTGTTGACTGTCCACGCACCTTCAGGGAATAAACTGAAAATGGTCGTACCTAAAAAAGGAAATCACCAGGAAAAAGTGTACATTATTTCTGACATTCAGCAAGGCATTGGGGATATGAAAGATGTACTTCTGGTTAGATACGCCTTCACAGGATGTGACACTGTGTCTGCTGTCTATAAGAAGGGAAAAATTGCACCTTATAGGAAAGTTCAAGCCAACAACGTTCTTCGTGAAAAACTTCTGGTCTTCAACAACCCCAAAGCCGACCCCAGTGCAGTGGCTGATGCAGGAAATTACTTCCTACTTGCAATGTTTGGAGCCAAGAACACTGAAGATCTAGATTGTCTCCGCTACCAGTCCTACTTGAAAGCGATTGCAAAGCAGCCTATACATGCATTACTGAAGTTGGATGCACTTCCCGCCACTTCAGGAGCGTCCAGACAGTATTCATTTAGGACCTACCACCAGGTACAACAGTGGCTGAATGAAGATAAGGATCCTTAAGGAGTGGGGTTGGAAGAAGATTGGCGACCACCTGACACCAATTACAACAGCACGTCCTGCAGCCCCCCAGGAATTACTGTCCCTTATAATGTGTACTTGCAAAGATGAATGCGTTCGTAATTGTGAATGCAGATGGAGTGGTCTAAACTGCACTAGCATATGCAGCAATTGCTCAGGCCAAGCATGACAATAATAACATCTTAGACGACGAGCTAGAGGAGGAGGATAATGTGCTGGAGGATGAGTGAAGTTAATAAAGACATTGAACATTCCAAATTTGAAAGATATTTATGCTTAAGAAGTGAATTTATGTTGCATGTTCGTATAAAGTTCAGGGTGGGTTTCTCCGTACCACAGGTTTATATGGCCTAGGCCTGTGGAAACCTCTTTTCCCTTAAAAAAGAGTGCCCCTTGATAAGGTGGTGAGGTTGTCGTTCCTTCAAGGGCTTATCACTAACATACCACCGGCTACTGAAATAGCAACATTCTTTTACGAAGCTTATTTTTTTTTAATATCAAAATTACGAAAAAGTTAACATTTACACCGTCTGTAACTCTTGAACCGTACAATTTAGAGTGATTATGAAAAGGACCATTCTTATTTAAAATTTAACGTAGCACATTTTTGTATATATCAATGTTTAGGATAAACCGCTTAGTTTTTGAAATATTTACGAAAAACTAAAAAACTAGTGATTTTTCAAATTCCCCCCCCCCTCACCACCAAACCCGACGCTCAAAATGGTGTAAATTTTTACCATAGAATAAGGGGACTATGTAGAACAATTTGGTGTTGGAGGAAAACTTTTACATTGGATGTTGAGGTTTAGGTCTAATTACACCGTACTATAAGTAGTTGGTCCCCAGGTTGTGTTAGAGAGAGCTTGTTATCTCTAACTTGGTCTGGAAAAAGGACACTTAAATACTAATAAAAATCTTTTTTATTCTTGAGATATCCTGTAGACAGGGCAATAGAAGACAGATTTTGACAGTTCTCGAAGGGCTTCTAAGAATCCAAAGAAACATACAGGATACAAGACTATCTTTATGTCTGTTTTGAGTAATATACTTTAGTAAAATCTGATTAATAAAAGATAGCTGTTAAATATGATGCTGGCAGTATATAGTGCACGGGAGGATGTGAAAGGAGTTTTCACCTTAACTGCGTAAGTAATGTTTCCGATGGAAAAGTTACACGGTCGACGAAAGATTGGAATTGTTCAGGGTGTAGGAACAAGTTTTCTTCGCACGGGAGTGTCTTCTACCACTTCATCATCGGACGTTCTTACAAAAGACTTTCTCGTAGAGGTTTTGGAAGAGTTTAAGAAGGAAGTTTTTTCCGAAACGACTTCGTTTAAGAGCGAAATGAGGGAGATCTCGACGTCGCGTCGGTGCAGTATGTTTCTGATACACTTGATGCTTTGACTTTATTGATGGTAGAGATAAGAAGCAAGTTTGCCGAGTTGCAGAAAGAAAATATTTTGCTTAAAGCTAAGAATGAAACTCTGAGTAAGGAAATAAATGACTTACAAGAAAGAATGAAAACTTTGGAACACTACTCGCGTGTGAAAAACATAAAGATTAGTGGTCTACCGGTAACCAAGAATAAAAATGTGAGCGAGTTGGTGGCAGACTTGGGAGCAGTTCTGGGAGTGGAGATAAAGGAGACGGACGTCGGTGCAGCACACCGGATACCCTCCTTTAGGACTGACATTGAGCTGGTACTCATCGCCCAGTTCTCAACCAAGGGGATGAAGGAGCAGTGGATCACCAAGGCCCGCCAGAAGAAGAGTCTCACGGCCCGAGATGTCAACCAGCACTTCCCCATCCAGCGAGTCTACATCGACGACCACCTCTCGCCAGAGAATAAGCAATTCTTAGCGAAGCTCAAGCAGAAGGGACGTGATATCGGCTACAAGTTTGTCTGGTCTCGAGATGGCAAGTTTTTCGCGAGGAAAGCCGAAGGCGACCCTGTCAAGAAGATAGTTACGTATGAATACTTGGACAAACTCAAATAAATTAAGTAAGTTCTTTTTGATCAGTAAATTTTAGTTGTGCAATTTTTAAGTACATATACATTTTTTTCTTAAATCATTAAATTAATCAATTCAGTTAAAATAATTTTATTCTAAATGCAACAACAAAATTCTTTTAATATTTTTTGTACTATTCAAAATAGTGTCAGTCAAAATTTAATTTATGCAAATATAAGAAGTATTAGGCAAAATTCCAATAATTTTTTATTAGTTTTCAGCCAAATTAAAAATAAAATTAATTTTATTGTTCTGAGTGAAATTTGGATTGGCAGTGATGAGTTTGGTTTGTATAATATTCCTGGATATAATACTTTCTATTGTTGTAATAATAGTTTTAGGTGCGGAGGTGTAATTTTCTATGTGTCAAATGATATTTGTGTGGTAAATTTAAATTTTAATCTAACGACTGCTGATGCTTAACTTTTAAAAATAAAACTTGATCATGTATTTTTTAACCTCATATATATAGACTACAACATTTTTCTGAGAATGATTTTATTGAAGAATTTACAAACAAACTAACATTAATTTCTAACAGTACCGTTTTCATTGGAGATATTAATTTAAATACATTAGAAAATACACAAAGTGTTCAAAGGTATTAAGTATGTTAAGTAGTAATGGCTTTGCACAGCTTATTGATGGTAATAATAGAATCACTGCTAATTCACAAACGTGTATAGACTATAATTTTGTCAGACACCGTGATTTAACAATTTTTAAAAGTGCCATTTTTGATGTTAATCTCACTGCCCATTGCATGTTAGGTTTAGCAATTACAGTTCCTAGTAATCAACATGTAAATATCACAGTGGTTAGACATGATTTTAATGTTATTGATTATGATGCATTTCTATCAAAACTGAGCGATATAAGCTAGGATTGATTATAAGATAGGATTGAAAATGTTAATGTATGTTTTAATGATTTTTTAAATATTTTATGTAATGCTATTAATTGTTGTAAAAAAATTAGGGTTACAATAAGTAAACTTGAGGAAGCAAAGATAGTTAGCCCCTGGATAAACACAAAGTTAATAAATAGTAAGCTAAATAGGAAAACAAAGTTATATAAAAAATATAAAACCAGTATATAGTAATATATCGCATACTTAATATATCGATAGGACAAACATTGTAACCTACAAAGGCCGGTCTGATTTATAAAACTAGACAAAATTGTAGCATGCTGTGCTGTCCCTAATGCTTATAATGATTTACGATCCACATACAGATTCTAGTATCCTTATAATAAGCTGGAATTAGAACAAAGCAGCACGTTTAAGGTTGGTAGTCCTGTTTCATACTTTATCATACAAATCGTCTCTCGTCACAGACAACTAAGTGTGGCAATAAGTTCTAATATACCCGACACCGACCGTGTTCTTTAGGTTGTAAATGTGTTCTTGTTGGTATTTATCATAATGGTAACTTTTTGATGTTATTTGCTATATAAATCGACATTTGCTCGTGGAGGTAGTAAGCAGAGTGTCTCTTGTATAGTTTCTACAATCTTTTATGGAGAAATTTTAGTTGGACACGTAATAATTTGTCAAAAAATTCCTACATAATTAAAACCTGTAATGTAACCAATTGCGGCAATAAGTTATAATAAAACCAATACCGACCGTGCTCTTTGCGTTGAAATTTCATAACCTTGTTGGTATTTAGCTAAATAGTAGGTTTTGATGTTATTCGTTATATAAAGTCTACAGCTGTTGTGTCGGCTAATTAGCTTCTAGACTTAATCTATGGAGAAATTTCGTATAGATTCGTATAGATTTCGTAATAATTTGACTTACAACAAATGTCTTGTAACGTATTGGTTGCTAGTCCTGCAGAATTATTTGTTTCAGAGCATTAGGACTATAAAAACAAAGGTATAAATTTGATTGTCATACTTCGCATAACCTCATTTTCAAACAATATAGTAAATTCATGTCATTTATTATTATTTACGTATAAATCTGTATAATTATAACTTAATTTCAGACAAAAGAAATTTATATATGCAATGTTTATAACAGACAGTAACTACATTTGTTCATAATGATTGTTATTGCAATAAAATGTTTTATACCTAACTTTTTTAACTATTATATCAAAACTTTAAAATAATAATAATAATTTAAAGATAAAAATTTTATTTAAAAATAATTTTTATTTATTTCTTTAGTTATTAGAATATTTAAAACCACATGAGTAACACGTTGACTGTGGTAGAGGGTTTATTGGGTGCTGTATAGTGAGATAAAACTCTAGTGAAGATTTTAAATATTTAACCAACAAACAGATGCCACAAATTATCATAAGGTCCTGCAGACTGAAACGAAAGGGTTCTCGCAAATAGGGATGGCCAGACGAACGGTTAATAATTTGAATTTTGTAGCAAATATCGACAGATTATTTTTATAATCTATATAAATCTAAATAACAATCATTAAGTCCGTAGAGCCTTTCTACCAAGAGCTTTTACACCGACTCGAACAACAAGATTCGTGTTAGAAAACGACACAACTGTTAAAAGAACTAATTTAGCTGGGAAGGATCTAGGTAATAACAACCTATCAACCAAAATCCGGCCATTGGAATTGCAATAGTATACAAAAATCAATGGTTATTAATAATTTTAGGCGAGGTTCTAAATCATCTTATACAGGTTTAAAGTGATCTTAAATACAATTTAAATATCAAATAAACCTCTTCATAAAGAAATTATTAGTTAACAATTTTATTTGGCTTTATTAAAATAATAGGTAATTTGGATTTATTCGTTGATAGAGTTGGTGATTCTCTGTATATATCATGTTTGCCCAAGAGTACCACCAAGCATTATTATTTTGGCGAATACAAAAATGCTATGAATTTATTATACTTGCGAAGAAACCTTAAACACACTTTACGGGTTCTACATATATATATATATATATATATATATATATATATATATATATATAAGATGTTTTGGGAACTGAAGGATTACTGCTAATTCCCAAGTCTTATCATATTCTTACTTCTTTTATTCAAAGTACTAATCATAAATGGACTTCCGTATTTACAGAAATAAATGTTAACAAAACCAATTTTTAAAATCATTGAATCCCAAATTAAATATTACAAAAATCCCAAACGAGATGTCTGTGTAACCAATGTAATCTCACTGCCACTATACACGCACAGCTTCTAATTATTATTAACTTACATTATTCTAATTATTATTAACTTCTAATACAACGTATCATTTTATATAATTATAAGTGTTAACACAATGTACCGGACGAATCCAAAGAGTTGCATGTATGGTCATCTAAACAAAACGGTATAGTTGTGTGATTAAACTTAATGTTTCCTAATAATTGTGCAAAGGAAAACGTTAAAAGAACTTCATGTATGAATTTAATAGTCTTAAATTAAAAATTGTATACCCTTCTGAAAATTACTATATGAAGTATAAATCAATTTAGATAACTGAATGTAGAGTCAACAAAACTTACTGTCGGACAACAGTTTTTCACTTGACAGTCTCTCTCTTTTTCCTTATGTAGCAATGGAATATTTTAACCTTAGATTTACAGTATAATTTGATCATTTGTACATGATGAACTCATAAATTATGTTCCCACCTGCTGAAAATGGGTTGATAAAGTGAACCAATGCTACCAACCGTATTTGAATAGCAAGAAATACGCATCTCTGTCACTTGCAGGTTCAAGCGTATTCATATTGCTTTATGTATTGCCGCACCTGTCTCTCAGCTAATGTCTGTTATAACATGCACATTACTACGCTTGTCCTCTCAAATCTATTATCATTGTTAACGTATAAAAATACAATAAATTTAATTTCAAATACATAATCAAATCATGTAAATATGGTGTGCTTGGTTTTGCTTTTTATGGATTTAATCGTAGAACATTAAATTACGTCAGTGTGATTGATTTCATGTAAAATTTATTTGTTAATAAAACCATTTGTTCTTATAGCCGATTTGTTCTGTATACTGTTTTATACATACTGTACAGAACTATCAATATAAACTAGAACTTAACAATGACAGTAATTTAGATTTGTAAAAATGGAAACTTTAACACAGTATTTTATTTAAACAAATAAGTGATGTAAACGATCATGTATTTTGACATCACGTAATGCATTCAATCAATCCATATTTCTTATTTTCGTTAACTGTTTCTATTTCGTAATAAATGTAACTGGTTAACTAAGCCTTTGTAACAAAACTGAAATCTACAGAAGGATCCATTTCTGCAGTAACCTCGATTTTTACACGTACTGCTTGTAGATTTTTGTAAGTCACTTGCCGAGTGGTACAGGGCGTCAAATTTAGGTCTGAGTTATAGATAGCAAAGTTTTTAATCCCATTTTTGACTTCTGTTACTTTTATCTGTACTGCTTCCAATGTTCTGACCCAGCTCTGTATTCTTTTGTATAAAATCATCACGCAGGCTTATGGCCGACTAGGGTAAGTAGAATAAGTAGAGAAATGAGATTGGCATCTCCTTGGAAAAAAAAAACTAAAACGGGGTCATCCTTACTTACAGAAATAATATTTAAATTTTTTAATATTCAAATATTGACATAATGTAAGAAAATATTCCATTCATAAATATATTGTAGAAGAGCGCCTAAATATGAATCTACAGATATATTAAAATTTTTACAACACTTTTACACGGACCAAATAAACAACATAAATCTAATAATACATGCACAGTTATTAAAGGGTAAAATAGCTAGGTCTACCTTACAAAAGAGTATAGGCTGCTAGTGCCGTAATTAGTTTATAAACGCTACTATAGTTTCAACTTGTAGTAAGTCATCTTATGGTTAGTAAATTATCGTGTTACTGCTACACTTCATTACTGATACACGGTGGCGGTGCGAATTTAATTTAATAATGCATGTAAATATTTAAAACGATGATTACATGTTATTTTACGAGTCAACTTGCTTAAAATTTCATTTACGCGGTAGTTAAAAGTTACTGCCATGTTATAGAATTATTAATGAGCAAAACCTAACTAGCCTGGACCTAAACGACTTTCAAACGGAATTATTAACGTGTGTTCTGCGAGCGTTGTACACAAAATACAAGGTTCATTCTATCACTAACATCACCAGTTCAGTATATGGTTTGTATAGTCATTCATTTCATTAACTTTAATTTAGCTATATTTTATTAATTACAACTTGAAAAGCATATGTATGGTATGTTCAAATTCTTCTTCTAAAGATACAATTATTTACATTATAACGAAATATCTTTGTAAATGCTAATGTGAGGGTTCATATGAAGTATTATTACTAAGCACTTATTAAATTTTTATAGTTAATGGGTATTTTTTGAGTGATGAAACAAACTGAAACTCTAATTAATCGAGTGAAATTCAATAACTGTTTATTATCACCTTTAATATACACTTTTAACATGTATGAAATGTATCTCATAGTATAAGGTTTATTTATTTTATTATATAAACACAACAGCAAATAAAATGTTTTAAAGTTACAATAGATTACTTGTGCAATAACAATAATTAAATTCTAGCACAGTCTAGTATAGCGATAAAGTTGTACACTAAAAATTCATAAACTATTTAAAGTGTGAGATTTATTTTAAGTGCTGAGACTCTTTTCTATAGCAATCTTAACACAAGAGAAGATAAAGAATAATATACAGTTATAATTGTGTGTTAGCCGAGTAAGAGGTGTTACATTGTTAAACCAGCATGATACAACTATAAAAGTTTACATAGTTATTCTTAAATGAAATGTTTGTTTAAGATGTATTATGTCTGATAGACTCTTTTCTATAGCAATTTAAACTCAAGAGTAAAGAGAGAGAGAGACATATATGTTTATAATTGCTTGGTGGTACGGTAAGGAATCTTTCCTTGCCCAGCCTCACATAGCAATAAATTTGTACACTACATAATCTTAAGTTAATTATTTATGTAAGATGTATTATGGGTATTGAGGCTAAATTGCTATAGCAATTGTAAACACAAAAGAATGTAAAGTAACATAATATATAATTCTAATTGCTTGTTGGCGTAGTAATAAATTTAACATGCTTAGCCCAACCTGACAGCGATAACATTTTACACAAGTAACTTTAATCTGTTTTAATTTTTTAATTGTGTTTCAAGAAGAGCCGGTCTACAGATACTCCGGGTTTTCAGACTTAAATATGCCAAAATAAAAAAATATCTTCGATATTTAAAATTTTTTAAATCTCCCTTATATTTAATTTGATAACTTGATTTCCATTTTATATTCAAAGGCTGTATTTAACTAATATTTTATTATTAGTTATTTTGTTATCATGTGTAATGGTAGCACATTCACCCGGCAAGTTAGAGATCTGGGTTCGACTCCCGGCGGAGCAAGTACTTTTGGTGATTCAATGTTTATTGAAATTATTTTGTTATTATACAACGTATATCCATGTATATGTATGGAACGAATATTACAACTCTACGGATGATTACATTACACCACAGAACCCTTACTTTTAACGATTGAATTATTTTGTATTTGGCCGTATCTGTCACATATGCGTCACAAATAACCACACTGACATATTATCGGAAGATCAAACAGGTGTCAAACTCCTTTTATTTACATTTAATTGGTATAAATAACCGAATTGTGCTATTATATTTTAATAAACATTCAATTTCAAAACTTACTTGTTTAGAACCTGGTATCTTCCAATAGTTGTAGCATAAATACATTTATATTGTAAGAAATCTTATGGATGTCAAAATTAAATGATTAGAAAAACGTATTTAGGTTAAATATATTCAGTAAGTACATAAATATTTACGTTTACAAATGACTTAGGAAATATTTATTAAGAGGTGAATAATAAACTATATTAACAAAGTTTGTGTTAGGGAAGCCTATATTACGTATGGGGCTAGACAATTTTTATTTATATCTGTTTATCTGCTAGTCGGTACAATATTATTGTGAACCACTAACTGACTTATAACAGAATTAGCAAATTTGTACACGAACTAAGTACACGACACTTTCAACTCAACGTAGAGATTCACGTTAATTATATCTGTAGAGTGACATAGATGTCGGTGGATAAAAGTATTAACAAGTGACAAAGTCTCTCTCTACTCGAAAGATATTTCCAGAGAGATGTGTTGGCATAATAGTTTTTCTGCCGGGTGATATAAAAGTTACATTTCTGTATGGATCTGTCTGATCGTCAGAGCGTATACAAGACATTACCTGGAGAAAATATAATTACCTATAAACCTGCAGATTTACATGCATCCTTAGCTTAGCGTTTTCTGCAATACCTAAAGTGGCGTACTCCATAGCACCATGATGGCAACTCAAAATAAATACATTTTATACAAAACTAAATACAAAAATATGAAATTTTAACGTGTTCAATAGGAAAGGTTTTATGCTAACTAACTGGAAGATATCTCAAGAAAGATGTAATAGTAAATTTTAAACTTTAGATGAAACTTTATTTCTAGTAGTAACAATTATTTTTCATGCTGCATATTCATTCATTAGATAAGATTAACATGAGATATAACAAGGACCTTTAATTCCTCACGAGCCATTTAAAAGTAATCACGCACTCCTATTTCCGCTTGTAGGGATTGCCTAGCCCCCTTATCTTCAACGACATCCAAGAGTTTCTGCCCAATGCTAACCATGAATTCGTCAGTTGGCTGTGAGAGTCTAAATTAAGTTCTATTAACCACATGCCTCTCACAATCATAATGACCAAACATTATGTGTTATTTAATGCGTAAATAATCTGTATTAACCTCAAAATAATGTGTTTAGCAGTGTCCTCCGACTTTTTACTTGGTCTATACCTAGGCTCTTTAGTTGTGAGTATTAATGTTTGCAAGTGTTTTCTGAAATTACTGTGTCCAGTAATACATTAAATTTGAACTTGTGTCAAAATACATTTATTTAGCTTTCTCAGCCATTTTGTGTATTTGATATTCGTGCCTGGAATTAATGTTTTCCAAATGATTAGGCAGAGAAACTCTGCCATAGATGGCAGTGCTTATCTCTGAACCATTTCCTAATAGGTTGGACAACAGTTAACTGTGGCTAGAATACCACAAGTTGGGTCAAGATTAATCAATCGGCCCTTTGAGCCATTTCATTCCACTTTATCAGTGAGACTATTGACCTTAAAATATGCATCTTCAGGAATCCAGCGGGTATATTCAGTTATCACTAACAAGAACGGATAAAGTCTTCTTTATTAATAAGCAATTCCATTCAAGCCTTTAAATAAATTTTGTAGACTTAAGGTAAGTAAAAGTGGTCTTACTATCAGATTGTATCACAACCCATTGACTCACATAATTCCTAGTGAATACTATATCACTTCACGCTAAAAAAGTGTAGATTTCGGCCTAAAAGACTATAGGATACTCTTCCAAACGTTTGCTGTTCTTGGAGATAAAATCACACCACACAGATAGATTATTCGTCAATCAAGGAGCCAAATTCATAGGTACCAGATTAGATCACTCTTATTTAGATTTATTCCCTCTTTCCTTCTCCAATCGTCTCGAGATCGGAGGGTTACGAGAAAGTGTTTACTAAATACAGACTCTCTTGCAGTAGCGTCAGATGTCGTATCTAATATTGGATCGCATGCTGCCTTAGCAATAATACAGTGAACCGTAGTAATCAAGCTTACTTTCCAGTGGCTCACAGATTTTTGTCTATGTGCTTCCACGATAATGACTAATTCTAATAGCCTTAATAAAGAGTTCTATATTAATTACCCATTGTAAAAAAGATGTTAATTACACACAAGTGATATGTGTTATATTGTTTTACGGGATAACTAATTACAAAAATATTTAAAATTATTTCTCAAGTTATTTTGAACATTGAATTTATATTTAATACATATTTATCTTTAAAATTTTTTTACCATAATTACAAAACATATTTTTAATCACGTTTTTAATATCTTAAAATAAGAAAAGAAGAATATTTTTTTCAGTACTTCTTAGTTATGAAGAGTGTCAATTAAATAACTTTTACGGACATTTTCAGCCAAATATAGCAATAATAAACTATTTTAAAATAATTCAATAAATCAAATATTTACACCGAACTATTGAATTTAGCTTAAGTTAAATAATTGATTTTACATATATTTATACTATTTAATATATAGTATTATATTGCTGAAATATGACATTATGTATTATATAATTTCAATATAAATGGAGGGTGCGAGCGATAAAGCTCTCCAAGGAATATAGCTGAGAAAAGTATAACATAAATGTAGGGCAACCCTTTAGGGCTACTGTGAGACCACCCTTAGGTTCCCTGGATACTCGGTCCTATTACCTTATCTGCCAACACTTCCCACATTGTGTCCGCTGGTTGCCAATACTGACCTCAATCCCGTATATGAAATGTTTTATTTTACTGGAAAGATTGTACATATATAGTCCACTGTGGTATATCAACCATAATCCATGTCAGGACTAAAACATAACATAACACTGTCTTTACTCCAGTAACCAATATTTTATATTTCTCGTCACTACATATAAAGATGTTGGGAAAAAATAAATGAATGTATGTACGTGATGTACATTAAGAAAATGTGAGACAGTGAGAAAGCCTTTTTTTAAACAAGTGTATTCTTGGTGTCTCTTTTGTCGAAACGATACGATTTCAATTTGAAATTCACTCTCCTCGATGTTTTTTATCTCTTCATACTGAAATTACTCCCGATTCCGATCAAGAAAAACTAATTTAATTTAAATAATGTTTAATTATATTAAATATTAATAATTGTATTTTATTAAATTTTTTATACATTGACAAATTTATATAAATTATGATAAAGTAGGTATGTGTTGAAGGTCAATACATAAACCCGGGAGGGTTTATCAACAAGGCTTTCCAAAGGAATTGTGTATTTGTGTACAGTATAATGTAGGCGACATTTATCCCGACCCTTAAGGGCTACTTTGAGACCGCCCTTACGTTCCTCATATAATCGCATGTATTACCTTATCTAGCAGGACATCCTACACTGTGACCACTGGTAAGACATAACGACCTTCCCATAATGTAGGCAATATTTTAAAATATAATTTGTATTGAAAAGAGACGATATGTTTGATTGAAATTAAATTTTAAAAATTGTAAGCATCTCCTTTTACATAGTTTTGTAAAAGGAGCAAGTTGATAAATTATTTATAAATGTATATCTACACTAAAGTTCTATGTTCAGTATTTTACCAATATCTACCAGTTACAAAGCTATTGTTTGTTTTCAATTGTGTTATGGTACCATTTTCCTAATACCAACAATGTATTTGACATGAATCGCTAGCACAATTACAACATATTATATTTTTTACAAGCACACCTTAAAAATATTATATTTATTATTATTAATTTAATATTCCAAAGACAAACAACACTTTGCAATTATAAAATACAGTACATTAGGATATTCTCTAAGCTTAAAAAGGATTTGCAGGTCTCCAAGGCTAGACACGGACTCCAACACTCCCTGTGTTTATGTATTATTCATGTTCGGAGCGTGGAGATAAAATTGAGTTCTGGTGAACACAAGGGACAAACTTTACTTTGCAAGGCTAACATTAATTTGTTTGACAAAACTGGCACATATTGGTTCTTCTCAACTCCATAAAAACATAAATTTTTGATTACAGTAACTCAACATATAGTTTTCATTTAATTTATTTATGTCAGGATATAGTTAAGTGTAAAGTAATTAACTTTTTTTGTTTTTAAATCTCGAATGAAGAAATCGAGGATACAAGCCTTAAAATTATCATGTAATACTCTTGCCTAATTGATGTTTCTAATTCAGTGCAGTTTTATATTTAAATTTCATTAAATAGGATAAATTTTTAAATTGATTTAGAAACACCAACAAAAATTATTAAATGTATAAAAAAACTTGCATTATATGATAAATTAAAATTAAAAAACAAAATAAAAGTCAGCTAAACTGGAAGGTTCAAACAGAAGACTGTGTGAAAAGTATTATATTTATTGGGAGACAAATAGTTTTTTACGAATGATTAAAATAAATTGCTTAAACTTTCCATTTTATTTTTTTACATTGACAATAGAACAGACAAAGGAGTAACAAAACGCTGTACGCCACAACAAGAGGGTGGTCGATGAGCGTAATCAACCTCACCACTACGTCACACCTCTGTTGCTAATTACTGCTGACACATCAGTTTGTGTCCTGCTAATTCCTGTGTAAAATTTAAAAATAAAAATAAATTTGTACAAGTTTTACAAAGTTAAAAAAATGTTATAAGAAAAACAACATAATACTTTATTACGTTTGCAATAGACGACACCATATTAAAACCTTCACCAATTATTTTGATGTATGATTCTTTTATTTGTATTATGGTTTCTTATGGAAAATTCAAGTATATTTGTCTGTTGAAATGTATATCATAACGATGTCTTGCAAACGGAATGATCAATAAATTTGACAACTTTATTGAAACTTAATTTTTATAAATGTAAGGCTGGATCTGATTTCATTGTAGTGTATGCCACTCCATGGATTGGCTTGTGTAATATATCTTTTGTTTTGCTTGAGAGCAGTTACTATTTCTTTCTTAACAGAAATTTGAGAATATCTATGCACAGGACACCTCAAGATTAAACTGGACTATACATTCAAAACTTCTCAAGTAACATCAGCGCAGCCTTTACTTTGGAGTTTAAAAAAATCATACCTTGTTACTGTTGGCACTGAAACAGGTATTTATGGAATCCTCTATACCACCAAACTAAACATATTAAAACCCGCTTAGGCTGGAAATGAGTCTCTGGTTTGGGATACAAATTTAAATTGAAAAATAAAAACTAAAAAGGAAAATGTCTTAGAAATATTTGGCTTTTGTGTACAACGGGGAACGTAAGAAAGAGCTATAAATATAGGATTTACTGCCGAAGCCAACACCACGCTAAACGTTTATAGCATATAACGTTATGGTTTTGTATCACTAAAGTAGTGTACAAATGGCTGATACACAGAATGCGATGGAGAGTAATATTTTTCTAAAGTAACTATATGCTGCATGGACTGAACACCTTTTTATAATAAATATTTTAGGGCTGTTTGTTTACAATCACCAATTGTAAACGATAAATACATAATATTTCCGTATTAAAAAAATCCCCAATTTCTATATTGTTTTGTTACAAATGCAGTATAAATTCTCAAAATAGTCAATGTTCAATGCATATCTTAAAAGTTACATGGAAAATAAACATAATTTCACTAACCGTGTCTAACCTCATATTTTAAGAAATGTATATCTCCTCAATCGTAACCTATAGTTATACTATACATTTTGTTCTACCTAAGCTATGTGCAGTAAAATCTAGAAATCAATGCCTCTACATTGACAAAAATGATTTGCCAAATCAATAACAATATAATTTCACAAAGTCATTACATTGCACATTAATAATTTTACATTATAGTTTTAAAACAGTAAACTGTGTTTTTTTTAAGTAACATTAGTTTTTTTTTTTAAGCAACTTAATCCAATTTTAATTTCTATAGGGACCACAAAGTGAAGGCAGTCTTTAGTGGGTTAATACGCTCTCCTTTCTTAAAAGGAGGCATTAAAGGTCATTCCCATTCCCTGCCAAGTGTAGTCTAGACCGTTTTAGTGGCACTTACCATTGTGTCCGCCTTAAAGTGGGTTGCTTGAATTTCGCCTGTACAGTGAAATCTTATTTTTATAGATGCTTCTAATGCCAGGAAATTAAAAAGTAAACGTAGAAAATTTATAAATATCGAGTCAAAGTTAAATTATCTGCTTTCCTTTTTCATTTATCACTATTATAGAATAATATGGTCGAGGCCTAATAAATCAAGGGCACGATGAAATTTCATTTCCATATACCGCTTCGTTAAAGGTTATCATTACCGCAATTTTTAATAAAACTTAACAATAAAGTACATTTTTGTAAATTTGTTTTAATTTGAACGTAACTGTTATTTTAAAATGCACAAAATTGTTTTAGCACGTGCTGTTTAAAAATGGTTAATTACATAGATTGAAATGATTCCACATAAATATAGCACGGTATTGAATCATTCATTATCCTCATTTGTCTACATATAATTATTCATATTCTCTGTTATTGTACGCCATAGGTTATCTTGTCACTATTGTTATCTTTACTGTTGCTGTTTTTGAAACATTGTTATAAATATTTTTGTTATATTATGTTATAGTTTACTATGTTATTTATATTGTTATAGTTTATTTATTGTTGCGGTTTACATGTTGGTATTGTTACAGTTTTATAACATTTATATATATATATATATATTTATATACATATATATATGTGTGTATGTGTATATATGTGTGTATGTATATATGTGTATGTATGTGCGTGTTATTTCTTTTTATATATCACGCCTTGCCATAGTGTATTATGTTAACATAATTTTTCAACCTTTCACATGTTCTGTTATAGAAATTCTTGTTTAGGTTAAGTTGTTATAAGTTAATATGGATCTTGAATTTAAAAATGGAGAGTATTTCCGTAGGAAATAAAAACATAAATTTGTGATGGTATCCAATAACGAAGATATTAAAAATGATTTGTTGGAATTTTTACTCAAAACTCCCAAGCGTTTCTTCATAACGTCATTAAAAGTAACTGAAGGTCAGTGCATTAACTCGGCTGTTAAAATATGTATGTTATGTTTATCCCTGACGCTTTATTGCAAATCTTCTGCAAAGCTATGAGATAGAAAACGAGAAATTGAGTTTCTCTACTTCTTTACAGCCTGATGGTTTGTGATACCCAAGAGTAAATTCACACCGTGTTGGTTCTAGTTAAGTGTCAATTTATGGATGAAAGCCAACGTAAGGAATTACTCGCAATAACGTCTTCCAAATAAGGATGTATTCTTACAAATGGTATTGATGTTCATTACCTTATAAGTGTTGGTTCTAGTTAAGTCTCAATTTATGGATGAAAGCCAACGTAAGGAATTACTCGCAATAACGTCTTCCAAATAAGGATGTATTCTTACAAATGGTATTGGAGTTCATTACCTTATAAGTGTTGGTTCTAGTTAAGTCTCAATTTATGGATGAAAGCCAACGTAAGGAATTACTCGCAATAACGTCTTCCAAATAAGGATGTATTCTTACAAATGGTATTGGTGTTCATTACCTTATGAGTGTTGGTTCTAGTTAAGTGTCAATTTATGGATGAAAGCCAACGTAAGGAATTACTCGCAATAACGTCTTCCAAATAAGGATGTATTCTTACAAAAGTTATTGGTGTTCATTACTTTATAAGCCTGCTAAAAGTGCTTTTGAGTGAAGAATGTTGGAACAATCTTTATTACAATTATTGAATCTACTGACATTTTTATTATAACGATATTAACTGTTGAACCAATCATATACAGTTTAAATACTTTTTAAAAACTGGTAAGAGGTGAAAAAACCATGTAATATCTCAGTAATACAGAGGCCTTATGAAATTTTTAATAAGGTCTTGTGGTCCTCTTCGTTATAAAAAAGTACAGTCATTTTTATTCACGATAATCTAAAACAGAATTATAAAGAACAAAAGTGTTAGCAAACAAGTTTAAAGCGGTAAAATATTAAATTAGAAGTGTATTTTCTTTAACAATCAGCTGTGCTGTCTTCTTTTAACAGGGGTGGTGGGGATAGCAGTCCTAATGGCCTTATTTGGAGTTGATTAAAATCATGGCTTCAACAAATGATATTTTCTCGTTACTTGTGGTCCTGTGACGTGTTAAGGTTCAATGTATTTCGTTTAAAATAGAGACGTAACGCTCTTTAATGATGTAGATAGACACCATAGTTAGAATGTCTCATTAATTATTTGTTTATCTACAACTGTTGTTAAATTAGTGGTGAGTCGTATTTCCAAACACAGCAATATTTTTAGATCATGATTTTTTGAATGTTGGAAATCCAGGTATATCCCCTCATCATAACTCCAAACAGATAAGGATCTCAATGATCAAGTTGTAATTGCAGAAGAGCACTGATATCAGCTTTAATCATTTTATAGCAAATATTATAGAAGTAAATCGACCAGCTCATTTTTTTTTCAAACAAATCGGTTGTATCAATTGTAATTCTGCAGTATTTTAGTAACGGTTTATCAAGATAAAAATCAAATTTAATGAATACAATTAATACTTAATTATTTATAGTGAAATATTAATTGTATATAGTAAGGATTATGGATAGTTATAAAATATTCAGTAGCATTGTAACGAATAGAATATGGATAGGATGGCGAAATACTTTTTCCCGTTTTATCAGCTCAAGAAGAAAAAATTTTTCCCCGATTTATCGACAGACAATGAGCAGGACCACAACTATGGATGATATTGCCACAATTTCCAAGGAATCAGGAAATGAATACGTTGTACCTGGCAACTCTTTTAGGAGGATAAATTTTAATACGTAGGAAACATGATGTGAAATATAGGATGGGCTATCTCTCTCTGAAGAAGTTCTTTATGTTATTAAATATTCATGTTAAGCAAATTACATTTGGTTGTAATTGACACAAACAGCTGTATACAGGTTGCGTTAAACAATTCACTAAATGTTCTGAGTTCTCGTACTTGTCTAGTACTAAAAATGATTAATGCTAAATGGTGTTAAAAGGATAAAATAAGTACTAGATTCTAAATTTAATGAAGGTAATGAGTTTATGCAAGCACCCATAACACAACGGTGTATAACCTACTACTAACTATTTACTACATGAATCTAAATGTACTTGCACATTGTGATTTTTATATACTTGTAGATCTAACAGTTTATCTATACGACCACGGTCCAAGTAGATTAAATAATTTTGTTAAAAAATATTAAAAATAGTAGGTAGCAATTAAAATACTCTAAGGATTGATTTTACTGTCAATCCACAGTACAGTTTAAATAAAATATAAAATACGAATACGAAATTACATAATTCAGATCTACTATATTAATGTAGTAAAATAATTATCAATTTATGTGTAGCTTTGTGTCAATCAACATGGATTAATAACTTATATGGGGCACTATAAATTTTTTGACCAACGATGCATATCTCTAGGCACTGATAGATTTGATGAGGTTGTGACTCACAGAGCTGTTTAAACGTAATGTAAGGAGGCAAGTAATTGTATGAAGAGTAGCAACTTTAAAGGATAAGGATTTTCTTAAGAGTAGTATGTTTCAAACGTGTATTGCAATTTTCTTTTACGTTATATTTCAATTTTAAGCTAGCTTTATATGTTGTTGAGACATAATTTATTTAAGTTATTCCTCCTTTAGAATTAATAAGTAAAATAAAAAAGTGTAAGGAATTTTGGAACACACAGATAACCGTTTAAAGCTCACATAAATTGTAAAGTATTGCTAATGGTGTTGTTCTGTTCACCTCTCCCTCAACCCCAAACACAATTATGCAACCCTCCCAACTCCTTTAGTCCCAATCCAAAAAGCTGTTATTAATCGAATGCTCTTTGTATGCTTTGTTTTTACAAAAATTAAATTTTATGCGAATTCATTAATCTATTCTGTTCCACAAATCCTCGTCTTAGCTAAATTAATTGATTGTATAAATTAATTATATATATTAATAATTGGATACATTTACCGCTTGTAGTATTTTGGGAAAAATTAGTTTAAACTTTAACAGTTTTGTAAATTTAATTTAATAATAAAAATGGAGTTTTTCATTAATTATATTGTAAGACGTTAGGAAATGATATTGAGAAAAATCTGCATATGTTACTTAAGGACAGTTGGTAGATTCTGAATTGAGCCTTTGTTGTGCCAGCTCTGTTGTAAAACTATTACTGGGTTATAGTAGATTAAGATCAGGAAAGTTGGATAATTCGTTGGAAACGTGCTAGGCCAATGGTTTTGTTCAGAAATTACATAATTAATTATTGGTAGATGGGGGAATATTTAAATCAGCGCTTCACGATATCCACCGATATTTTTGTAACAGTGCGCGAATCTATATCAGTCCGTTCCGTGTGTGTGAAAAGTTCCGTGAGTGAGTTTTGGGAGGTACGAATTTTCTTTCTGAATTACGTTGTAACTAATTCAGGAGTTTTTTTTTTTATAGAGAATTTTACGCAATTATTGAAGAATTGGTTTTAGATATATAAAAAGTAATTCAGTGAAAATAAAGGCTGTTAGAAGAAACAAAATGTTTATGTAGTATACGTCTTGATACTTTTTTAGATTAATTTCATCTTTATAATAGTTATATTAGAACTATTTGAAACTAATTTATCTAATTTTACACATTAATAAAAAGCAACATTGTAGCAACTTTCGTTTGATTTGTTTTGATCAACTGGAACGTAAAGGGAACTTTACAAAATCTCACAGTTGGAGTTTAAGTAGTAGTCACTCAAATAAAATCTCATATCGGTACATATAGTGGGTATTTACTTGTTAATATTTGCTGAGGCATAACTTATTAAAATACATTTTATGCCGACTTGAGAGTTGATTGCTACAACTCTCCTAACCTTGAATATTCATGGAATAATCCTTGAATATTCCTTGTTTTTTTGCGGATAACCTACGTCGTTATATTGACTGCGCTACCATGCTTGTTATTGTTTTTGGTGAATGCATTTAAGTGGTAACTAAGAATACAGGTATATTGAAATTTTAAAGAACATTGGACAAAATTAGAATTTTTTGCAGTGGTTTTTTTTCTTGGTTACTGCAATGTAATTGGTGGTCCTTTATCACTGTTACTTATTTTTTAGGTATATCAGTATTAGAGACCTTTGAAAACAGGACTTGAACAAATTGTAAATACGTTTTAATGTTGTATTAATGTTCTTAATCGGATAAAAGAGGCAAATTGTCACTGGAAGATATAACAGTCTCCTGATCTACTTCAGAAAAATTTTTAGGGTTTTAAGTTGGAGTGTGGAACAGATGTTATGAGTACAAAATAAATATACAAAATTCTCTGCAATATTCCATAATACATAAATGAATAACTCGAACAAGTTCAGTAACAACATTGAACTATTTTATTCCACCTTAGATTAATAGTAAGTTTGCAGTTCTCTTAGTGAAAGGACCTATGATAATGTAGCATTATGAAGCCCTAAAATAATTGCAAATCAGATGGATGTATGTTTATAGGACATATTATTTACGCTTTAATTATTGAGAGTTTCAAAACCTAAACTAAATTATCATTGGTCCTTATTTAAGGTTTGGTTTGTGATGAAGCATATTTGGTATGAATCAATTATATTTCACACATCATAGTTCAATTGGCGTATTCCCATTAAAAAGAAATAAAAAACTACATATTTATAGTTTTATTTAACTATAAATAAAACTCTGAGTCGTACTTGTGCCAGTCTCGGCGGAACAAGCTATACACACAATTGATCTTTTGAATACTTCAGGAAATACAATCTGCTTACTTCCAAAAATGTCATCTCATGATGGACTAAGGTATTTCTGGGACTGTATTTGCGTTTAATTTTTGTCCGATTAATAAAATATATTATACGTTATAAATTGTAAATGCGCAGAAAAATATTGTCTTTCACACAGTAAATACAAATAGCTACCCACTTTCCGGTTCCATAGTCAACTATCATAGTTCACATTAGGTTTGTTAAATGTATCGTTGAATCATAAGCATGAGTAAGAAATTTAAATAATATTTAACTATAAAAATTTGCATAATTTGTGTATTCTTAGAGTGATTAAAACAAATGTTACCGAAGCAAAGCAATTAATATAAATTTATGTGATTTATAAATGTATAATGAGTCCTAACTTCTTTAATTAGCTAATCATTAACAAATCCCATCACTCGAGGGGCTGGTAAATTTTAATTTGTGTTGGTATTTGTGTCATGATTTGTGATATAATTTGTTTTAAACATATACGAGTATTTCAATACAACAATAACAATTAGTGAAAGTTTCTATGGTTATTACGAGAGAAAACTAAATGTCTATCTCTAGCAATGCAGCCACTTATTTTTAAAATTTAGATCATAACATTAATAATTGGCTGTGTTTAGTGAATAACCGCTCGACGAGCAGCGAAAAAACTAAAAAAAATTTGTCTCACTAAAGTATGAAGACACTATAAGGCACACATTGTAAGTACAATATCCTTTAAATTTGACATTTTTCCTCTTGAAAATCCGAATACTTATATTTATATCCATCCCAGTTAGGGGCTTAGCTCATGGGAAAAATTTTATTTCGTGAGTAGAGTTCAATGGGTTTTTTATATTTATATTTTTGTTTATATTTATAATTTTACTTCAATTGAGTTGATATCCCTATATTTCTCAGATATAGGCTAAATTATGGTTTATGATACTAGACGGTAAAAATATTTTACTATCCTAGAGTTATGACTTTTCATTCGGCTTTCTCATTAGTGACTTTAATCATGCCCTAATCAGCGTATCACACGCTTTGTGCATATTACACTGCATTTATGAGGAAATTATAGCTTAAGGGAGTACTATACTAGTAGACCTACAATCGCTAAACTAGGTAAATAATAAACTGTATGTTAGATAATATTGTTATCACACCGTCAAATTAATTAATTCTACATCAACACAGAGGGTATCAGGATATGGTACGTTAATTCCTATTACCACTTTGTATGATTTAACGATTGGTTTTATAACTTGGCATGTATTGAGTAGAAATATTATTGCTTTAAATTTAAACTTTTATTCAAGTTAGTACTATCCTATGTAAAAATAAAGAGCTTAATTTAGAAATGCTTCCCATATCGTAAATACTAACTTATCTTTACATTTATTTAAAACTTATATGTGACCATTAGTGATATAGGTTATATGTTGTGTAAAAACTAAGAAAATTTCAAATGACCTATAAGAATGTTTAAGATTTATAACTTATGTAGATTACATTTTGTATTTTAATAATGATTACATTTATAGAGGTGACTGCAATACAAAATGTGTACCTTTACACGATTGTATGGTAATACCGCAACATAGTATACGTAAAAATATCATTACACTTTTTTCATTGACATATTCAATAGTTTAGAATGTTTGAAATAAGGAAGTATTAATTTAAAACACATCACCACGGATATTTCATTTAAAATGATTATTTACTTGATAACAATATATGAGAGGAATTTAAACTAAATACTGATTTAATCATTTGTAATATCAGAAACATTAAATACAAAAACATACCTTAAGAGTGAGGTTTATACAATTCAATACGGAATGTGGCCTGTTTTATTATTCCTATATGATTTCAATCATCCCTGAAGTGTGTTATAACCTTAAAGTGTCATTTAATATGCTAGCTGCTTCACTTCTCATATATTCATGTCTGTGTTCTGACTCATCAGGTAAGGTTTTTACCAAGTAAAAGGAACCGGTAAAGTTTGATTTAAAGAAAAGGTTCTGCTCTCTACCAGGGTGGCATTTATTTTTCAGACGTTAGATTCTGACCCATACCTTTCTAGGATTGTTAGTGAGTCAAATCCCTCGCGAAAAAGGATATAGTAACCAAACGAGCTCAGTGTAACGATCCAAAGTTTCTTTCTTAAAAATAGTATGATGCCTTAGACAGGTATTTATTTCTATTGTCTTTACTTGAACAATACCAATGAATTAATGACTATTAATATCAGCCTTCAAGTGCAGAGCCTCAAGCAAGTCTTTCTAATACGGATTCTAATAGTCTATAGTCATATTTGTCTACACACACACACACACACACACACACACACACACACACACACACACACACACACACACACACACACACACACACACACACACACACACACACACACACACACACACACACACACACACACACACACACACACACACACACACACATATATATATATATATATATATAGACAAATATACTGATATAAGGAATTGTTCAAGGACTCGATATAATGTAATGAAATTCATACTTTACATCTATTAAATATTTCGTGATCAAATTGTTAAATTATATTATTTAATACTGTTAAGAATTTGCGTATTTTCCAATTTTCTGTTTTCCATAATCATGATTACGCATAAGAACAATTTACAGTATAGCTTAGAAATTTCCCATTGAGTGACATGCTCAATCATTGCACGCGATGTTCCTTGTTTTGAAATTAGGCTAATTCAATTTAAATAATCGTGAAGAAAAAAGTTTTAAACTTTAGAATGTGAAATTAAGATCGTCTATGTATTACGATGACCAAAAGGTCGCCTATCTATGTATCGTGTTTGTGATTTTTGATTAGGATAGCCGTAATCTAATTCAGGAAGTATTTATTGCAATACAACTAATTGCGTACCACAGATCATGTTTATGTATTCGAAACCAATATTGAGGCTTCTGGCACGAGACAAGATACATTTCAGTTTAATGTATTTGTTAGTTGATAAAGCGCTGATGGCAGTCTCCTCCTGATAAACTTGTACAATTATTGTATCGGATAAAATTGATCTTAGATTGTGTTAGGATTTAATACTAAATCACTTCATATAAAGCGAGGTACATTAATTTATTCCTTTCTGGTCACTATTGAGTTTTGATACTGAATTGCACCCTATAGTACAAGACGTAACGCATGTTTGGTAATAAATAAAAGATACTGTATTAAGAAAGGTTAATACCAGTGTTATAGCAATATCTTCTATACTCATGTGTAGTTAAAAAGACAAAATATGTTACCTAAGTGCATTAAAGAACAGTTAATTTACATAAAAAATAGTCTTTAATGAAATGTCTTGCACTATAGTAGTACCTCAAATATTGTTAGTGAGTTGGAATTTAATGTATGTCAATATAAGTGAGGTAGAGCACTTGGTTTTGTAGCAGATATTTTTTTGTTAAGCACTTATTGTTGACTTGCCTCATCGGAGGGACCATAAATGTGCATATATGTCTATTTGTCCGTCCGGGTTGCAAGATGGGTATATTCGTTCGAGGATTATCACCCAGTATATATCTGTCACACATTAGAAACTTGTAATATTGTAGAAATTTGTTGAGTGATGTCTGACTCACATTTTATAATTACGTTAATATATGTGTAACACCAAAACGTTTATTGAAGAAAAGTCATCAGGATCTTTGAATAAAAGTGTCTTTTTCAAAAGTATTAAAGTTTGGGCATGTGAAATGTTTCATACTGCAACTATTTTATTACCGGATCACTTATTATTTCATTATTTTTTAATATTAGTCATTACGTTGCACACAACAGATCCAAATCAAATACAACGTTATCAAAAAAATATGATTCTAAATGAACTTAGAAACAGTTTGAGGGTTTCCTCCCATTTCAATCCACTACGATGATAGAAATATAGTGCAGAGCTGGAAATAGTAACTATAACTTTGTTAGGGTATAAATTCGAATAGCAAGTAACTGTGCTTTATACAAAATCATTACAGTGAATGAAAATACTATAAATAAACTCTGCTCTTGAATCCATTAAAGTTGCTCATAATGAGCATGCCCCCTCGAAACAGAACTGTTCAAGTAATCGTTTTATTGCAATGTTATAAAATAATAATTAGGTAATTAACTAACAGAATGTTTAAAACATCTCCATCGACATTTTCAAGAATTTCCCCTGGATTACAAAACCAAACTAATATTTAAACGTTTAAAACTCATTATAAATCCAAACGGAAACCATTTTGTTTTTTAACTTAACTTTTTTTAATTTGAAAGCGGCTTGCTGTATAATCTGAACTTTTATATAGACTTTATAACCCCAACACCTATATCAGAGAATATACTAATTCATTACAAGCTATCTTTCAAAACGGTTGGTAATTATAAATTATAAACGGAAATATCTCAATGTAATATAGTGTAAAGTTGCGGTTAGTATATTTTATGGAGACAATTTAATTATAAATATAATAACAGAGTTCAGAAATTTAAAAAGAAATTGGTTGATAAATAAAGTAAATAATCGTTTTAATATACTGTGTACCAAACGATATCAAACCCTTTATAATGTGATAGCATTACTTGTGAGTTACAGCAATGACTGTAATTTTAGCTGTTCTAACCTGTTAATCATAACGTAGAATTTTGATCATAATATACATGCCAATGGTGGGACTTAGGTTTCTTCGAACTAAAATATAATAAAATAATAATATGTATGCCATTTAAAGATAACAACTTTACAGGATTACACAGAATTGCAATTTGTTCCACCGGGAATTATAGTACACTCAGTGCATTAGAACTACAGATATATTTGGATATTGACATAATACAACTTTACGAACTCATCAAATATGGCAATAAACAGTTGCGGAATGGAAATACAGCGAGAAATAATAAAAATTAATAATAAACCCCTCGAAGTGGCTTCTAACTCAACAGAATTCTCACGTTATGCTGCAGTAAAATTTTGAATGATAATTTCGTGCCTATTGTTCTATTGAGTTTGTTAATATTATTTACGTTTTTTTCTCTTTTTTCTATGTAGTATAACTAAGACAATGCATCAATAAATATGAAAATCAATTTAGAAACCAATCCAGCATGATGGATAGCCCTATCTTCCTATCTCATATACATTATCATGTTATTTTTACAGCGGTTTCTACAATTCATTTCAATTAAAAATTGAAACAGAAATTTTTCAAAATTTAATAATTACCTTGTTTTTGCTAAGAATATATAACTTATTAGACCATTTCATATCAAATCCCAAATTTCGACTATTGTCTAAAGACATAGGCATTTAAAAATGCATTTGCGAAATTTCACAGAATAACTACTGCCTCACTGTTTGAACTTCATGTTAAAATTGCGTAATTTATTATGTCTCCTTTCCATATCTGGGTTGTGTGGTTTGAAAAATTACTGTAATTTGGTAACTTTCTTTTGAGATCGTGACACACTGGTCTGTTGTGTACTATGGTAGTCTCATATTAATCAGACTATTTCAATGTGCTACTTCCTGCAGATTTTACTCATTGTTTGAACAGTTGATAATCCAGTTATCCCCTTTCAAGAGAGGAAATACCATGTGTAGGTATAAGTGTTTTGAACAGTTTATAATCCAGTTATCCCCTTTCAAGATAGGAAATACCATGTGTAGGTATAAGTGTTTTGAACAGTTGATAATCCAGTTATCCCCTTTCAAGAGAGGAAATACCATGTGTAGGTATAAGTGTTTTGAACAGTTGATAATCCAGTTATCCCCTTTCAAGAGAAGAAATACCATGTGTAGGTATAAGTGTTTTGAACAGTTGATAATCCAGTTATCCCATTTCAAGAGAAGAAATACCATGTGTAGGTATAAGTGTTTTGAACAGTTGATAATCCAGTTATCCCCTTTCAAGAGAGGAAATACCATGTGTAGGTATAAGTGTTTTGAACAGTTTATAATCCAGTTATCCCCTTTCAAGAGAGGAAATACCATGTGTAGGTATAAGTGTTTTGAACAGTTTATAATCCAGTTATCCCCTTTCAAGAGAGGAAATACCATGTGTAGGTATAAGTGTTTTGAACAGTTTATAATCCAGTTATCCCCTTTCAAGAGAGGAAATACCATGTGTAGGTATAAGTGTTTTGAACAGTTTATAATCCAGTTATCCCCTTTCAAGAGAGGAAATACCATGTGTAGGTATAAGTGTTTTGAACAGTTTATAATCCAGTTATCCCCTTTCAAGAGTGGAAATACCATGTGTAGGTATAAGTGCCCTGTCACTGCGTATGATCAAAGCTAAAGTGTGTTTAGGCTTATCATCTAGAAAATGGGGGACAATAGTTGCCAAATACTTGTTGTGTTAAAGAAATAGACTTATAAAACTTGTTATACATAAGCAATAACCTCCACGTTTGAAACAATAAAAAGAGACTAACATTTTGTTTGTATTAATAAGCTGAACTATTACCATTGTCATGGAGGTAGGAGGGTACTTGTAAGTACTATTTATTGTTGTGCTAATTATTTTTAATTCAGTGGTGATATATTATTATAACAAAAGAGTAATAAAATAAAGTGTCAAACTTTTCACTCCTAAAATGCATATTAGGATTTTAACGTTTGCAATCGTGACAAGTTGCAAAGTGCCACACTGTTTCGAAGCCATGTTTCCCACTCTTGCTGGGGTGACGTGAGATATTACTCTTTACTTCTTAAGCTTATGACGTGTGCTCGTGTTGTGTGAGCACCTGGGTTCATTTTCTCCTGCCTGACCTCTATGCAGTTTTCGAATATTTTTGATCCCTTTTCACTGCCTTAACTTTTACAATTTTTATGAACTAATTATCTTTACATCTGGCCCAGATTATTTATTTCAATACTTATATCGTTGTTATATTTTGTAAAATTAGCAATGGTAAACGATACTAAGATCCTTTAAAACTTTTCTTCGTTAGTACAAATCTTTAAAGAAAAAAAAAATACATATTTATTAATTATTGAAAAACCTTAAGTCGTGATTTATAATTTCGAAATACTAGAGAAGTGCTGGCCTAGAAGGTGTTGCTTCCTGTGCAAGTATTGACATTATACTAATGTGGACGTATACCGACTTTCGTTAGTTTGAAGCCATGATTATTCTTTATATTAACAGTCTATTTAGTGGTACTTAAAAGTAGCATTGATCCTCAAAATTTTCGCAAGAATATATTACGTTTGACAGAAATTTAAAGCTTCTCGAGATAATTGCATAAGTAAATAAAATCCGTAATATGCTAATCACATATAGACTTATTAAAAATACGAGTACATGATGGTGTTAGCCAGGCACAATGCCAGTTAGCTGTGCTAAAAATATTAGTATAATTTTTGCTAAAAGATTAAGTTTCTCCCTACTGTATACTAGAACGCAGTTTTCTCTCTACAATCCGAACACGTGTATTCGTATGTACACAGATACACACAGAATGTATGTTGGTTTCAAGGCATGGATGTTAAAAGCACTTTTTTTTAGTTAAAAGTCTTTCGTAATATAATGTATTCCAGTATCTTTAATAGTTCAGGTGTTTTCAATATTGAAATTAAATGTATTGCACAATTATTTACATACATTTAAAATATACATATGGGAAATAGATTTTTGGCTAATGACTCAAGAACAAAGTGACGTATTTGTGTATAGACTACTTTGGGTTCCACAATTTTTATTTGGTCGGTTGTGAGGAGGGGGGTGAAATATACTTTTCTGTATGATTGTTCTTTTTTACAGTTATTCAACAGGATATCACAAGAACAAAGGTTACTACCACCCAAATTGCTTAAAGGCTCAACAAATATTTTTGAAGGTTAGTTGTTTATTTATGAAATTAGAAATCCATTACTAAATTGTTCGCTATAATTAGAAAAAACCATACCCTGGTAGCAAAAAAAATGAAAAAAGTGATGATTAGTAATTATTTTTGAATCCTATACACAGTTTTTTATAGTAATTTCTATATTAACAAATTACAAAGTTGATATCTTTTCATAACAATATAGAATAGGAGGTATTTAATGTTTAAAATTTACCTCTATTATAGATTTTCTCTCATTGCTACAAATTAACTTGATTGCCATGAGGCGAAGGCTTTATTGTAAGGAGTGGCATGTGAAGTCTTGCTAAGATGATCAAGTCCCTTGCTTGCCAGAGAGGCATTACAGGAGGACGTTCTCCTGGGATGAAAGCCTCTTAGCGTTTAATAATTTACTGTACGAAACACCCACACCTAAACTTGGCTACTCAAAATACCAAACGAATATATTGTTTTAATTATATTCATTTTCATGTATTTGTAAAATTGTGGGAATAACTCATAAATAGTGGATTAAAATTGCCCGAGTGGCAGACCAATACCATTGCTTTGGTAAAACATCCTGAGAATAAATTATTTTGTTTTTTCTAGTTTCTACGTGATCGCACACAATAGCTACTTTTGTTATATTTAAGCACTTATTCTAGGCTAACCATTTAATTGAGAGGCTTACTACGATTTGTTAAGATATTGAATGCTCTTTATTTTAATTTAAATTGCTATTCATACAAGTGGTTTGAGACAATACGGGATAAAATAAAACAAAATAGCATGAACAATATGTGTTGAGAATTATATTCAAACATTGTATATAATTTGGTACTTACTTCTGTAGATGCAACTAAATAAAATACTACTGATATACATACCGCTGAAACTGCCCTCCTAATAGAGTTTATGTTTTGTAACTGAATCCCTAGTTAACCAGCTATTTGGCGTCACATTATGTCAGTTTTAAAATTTAGAAATATTTCGTACGTTTCTAGCTCAACTCTCAGTAAATTTCCCAGAAAAACAGCAAAAATTAAAAATATTTGTTAATAATTCTTCATTGTGTCTAACTCTAGATTATGACAATAAACATCTATATATATATATATATAAATCACTGTTTATTTACTTTCGGTTGTACTGTTTTCATTTATATTTTTCTATTTTATACAATTTATGCACCTGAAGACGGTTTTCACCGAAATATAGTGCCAATGTTTAAAAAATATTTTATTTGTACAGTAATTTACTAAAATAATATATATATATATATATATATATATATTTATATATATATATATATATATATAATATATCCATCTCGTATATATATGTATATATATATATATATGTTTTATATATATATGCACAGGTAAATATTTTACGGAATAGCAGCGCTAGTATCGGGATTTATGTCACGAAACAATACCGGATGACTGATTACAACCTGTTTGTCAATCTCCGGACACAGTGTCCGTAAATTATTATGCAACCCGAATTATAGGCTAAGCTACGCTATCTCTCCATGTCGCATTCAATTTGTGTGTGGTGATAGCTTGTTAGTTGTTTGACGAACTTTATGTAAAAAAAATATAAAAAAATTATATGCACTCTATGTTGATAAAAATATGTTGACCTAGAACATTCGAGAGTAAGTATTAGGTTTTAGATATAATTTTTACAATTACTTAATGGTAGTTGATGAGATTTTGATATTTGCGAGATGATTGCCCTGTAGATATAAAAGTCTAAATTTCATAAATTAAACTTTAATTAAATTCTTAGTTTTTTTTCTCAATACATATCTTACGCAAAAGTTTCAATCTGTTTTAAATATAGACTTAAATAAAAAATTCTAATTACTATGTTAAATATTCGTAAGGTCATACAAGTAATCGGGAAAAAGAGCTTTTCATACTTTTGTCATAAGTTACACAACGGCCTCCCCACTAGACTCAAAAATAGTTGGAGGCCGGGAACTGAATGATTGTACGGATTTATGAAGGGGGTTTTCACCCGGTATTACGTAAAAAATGAGCCTGAGGGAGTCCGGCACTATTAAGGAGAAAACAAGCCTCTTAGTGTGTGGAAAAAGCATTTAAGTGCACTAACAAAAAAGGTATTTTATACCATGGACTGTTGAAGCATTAAGATCATTTACCAAAATGTTTAAGAGATTTTCAATGTCGATTAGGACATGTTTAGGTTATCATAATAAGTGCTTGTCAACTGACTAAAAACCAATGAGACATATGATCGTGTTTGAATATTGATAAATTAATAAAGCAAACAATTTTATATAGCATATGATCTGAAATTCTTGCTCTCAGATTCCCACCGGGATAAAATACCAAAACAGCGCAAACAAACAGTGTTGACTGGGAAAACGGAACATAATATTTTATGTAATCCATTTAAAAGTATGCTATTACACTATGGATACTTCCGTCCAAATAAAGGGTAACAGTAAAGGGTTACAGTAAATACTGTATTGTACAGAATGTGGCTATAAAAATTACACTTATGAGCAGAGCTTTGGATACGCGAAGGCCTGGAAATATGTATTTTATATTTTTACGTGTGTCTATCTGCCTGTCTCTCCACACCATATATCGAAAACGAGCTAGCCTATCTACAGGATTTTACATGAAGCTTCATTTACATATTAGCAAATCTGAGTATGGTGATGGCGCACGTGACTCTATGGGATTTGGGTGAGAGTATATAAATTTACATTGTTATTATGGGTAATCTTGATAGTAATGATATAATATAAGTTATAAGTTTTTATATCAGCGCATTCTTGCGTTATACCACCATCCTTACCTCGTTGAATCTTCTATTACTTGAAATTTCCCACAAACACTAATTTAAAGAAGACAATGGGTATGCAAATAAGAGGCAAGATATTTTAAAAAGAATTGCAACAGTTAACTTTGTGCTAAACTTAATTCTTAGACAGACCAGTATGAGTTATATGATAGGAGAATGTCGCAGTGGATTTTGCTGAGAGTAATTGAATACTATGACTCGGTGGGCTGACAGAGCCTTTTTAGCCTACCGAGGAAATAAATTTATTTATTATTTATTACTGTCAGATTTTCTATCTTTCCACAGGTTATATATATATATATATATATATATATATATATATATATATATATATATATATATATATGTATATATATATATCTTCTGTAATACCAATCGGCTTCAATACTCTTCTAAGTACTTTAAAGTTTACACAAAAACAGAATATTCAGTGCTCATGTTGAATTTTCGAGTTCACAGAACCCTTCATGAGAACCACACTGAATTAAAAACATACAAACATAACACAAACCAAGAACAAAAGACAAGACGAAAATAAATAAAAAAATATATATGTTATAAGAATTATATAAGCTTTAGTTTTGGAAATTTTGAATTCAACCTTACCATAGCCCGTTTCGCGAAACTTAGTGTGACACTACTATCTGTGTATTACAAGAAACATTTTTTTTATTATCTAGAGGTACTACGTTGTTCATTACTAAAAGTTTCTGTGAATTGGCTTAACACATTTCTAAACCTTTGAAACTACACTGTAGCTATAAAACCTCTTTCATGAGCTTTATGGCTGTGAATCATAAACTACTAATTCTAGAAACCTAACTAAATGTGTTTTATTTTGTCAGCAGCATAACAAAGTTATTCTGGGTGTTGTATATATAGTAGTACAGTACATAGTATATTACATTTTAAATCGTCTCAACATTTGGGATACCACACTTTTAGCCTTCCCTATTCTACCTTTTTGTAATTAATGACCTTACCTATGGTAATAAACATTTAAAAGTTAATTATAATTTCTAAATTAAGGCAATAAAGATCATTAAATTTTGGGCTCTCCTCTAAGGTTAAATTATAAAAATCAGTATCTTTTACATTTATTGAATGATGGTCAGCAATAGATAAGATACAAGTCGAATAGTTTTTCCTGCTTATAGGCTTAGCACAATTTGCCATCTATAGTTCCTACAGATATTGCTTGAAGAATGAGGATAATGAAGGTATAAATACCGACAGGAAATAATACGAAATCATAAGTCACCGTACATCACAATATCTTGTACAACAGCAAACTAATACATACATACAAAGCCTTGAACTTCGTGTCTAGGCACTATGTGCAATTAGTTCAGAAATCTTCAGTCTCGAACCTATCGTCCAGAGATGATCTGCGAGAAGAAATCTTCGGTCAACCACTCAGCATCCAAAGCCTCCATTTGATTTTCATTGTATTTGCACATTGTATTGCATAGCTTCTTCAAAATTATCAGTCTAGGTGTTGTCTCAAATCTATTAGGGTGGCAGGAATTTGATTCTCTTTACATTGTAAAAACTATGAATGAAATATACATAACCAATAATATGAATAGTATTTTTTAAGATTTAATTTATAAAACTAAGGTTGTTTTGCTATGACCTTTACTTAACCTTATGACCTTCTTCAATTTAACTTCTCCAGATAATATTCCTAACTTTTATAGTGAGCTAACCGAGCACTGATGAAACTCTACTGAATCAAGAATGCCATTTGTTAGCTCATCTTCTTATCGTACTGATGACAAATGGGTCTTTTTTCATCCTACACCTAATACTGTAATTCCTATAGGACACTTATTTAAAATTATTGTATCATATATTCGCTGTTATATTTAAATTTTCTATTTTTTCTTGTAATGTATAAACGCAGTAAGTCATGTAAATAATTTTATTGCAAAAAAATTAAAATAACATGAATTCATATTACATTTGAGACTTATCAATTGATAATTATTTCGTTTTGTAACTAATATTGTAAAAAAAATCTCACAAATATACCAGATTTAAAAAGGAAAACTCTAGAAACAAATTTTAATTTTCAAAACTAAAGGACTTCGTCGTAGAACTCAGTTTTCTAGAAGTATGGAAAGGACCTGTTGCTTGCTACCAGTGCGACCTAGGACTACATCAATTTATTCAATTGTAAAATTCCGGTTTCACTCAATTCTCGAGAAAATTAATAAAAGTTTTAATTTCCATTGAACCGTTTTCCTTCAAATTAATACAAAAATTAATTAGTGTTAAAATAAGATAAAAAGTTTTAAGGTAAAATTGATTGCAGATCTTAAGCGCTGACCACAAAATTCATTGCATCGGATTGTAGAATATTATAAAGTATAGAATTTCAGATTATTAGCTTCAATAATCGAAATTCAAACTGTCATAAGAAATTTTTTAAAGACGAAATGAAATTGCACATATCGAATCGTAGTGTTACTGATTTTCTGTACCACAAAACCATAGAAATATTAAGGAAACCCATATTTCGTTCATAATAATTTCTTAAAAAATACACGTAGTATTGTCTTTGGTCATAGCGATTAAGTTTTTTTGTAACTACAACTATTAACAATAACTATTCATCATTAAGTTTTATTTACTAGCGTTTTTTTATTAATCTTTTTCCGATTTGTGGTTTTTATACCTACAGGAAAGACGAGAATGTTTTGGATATTCTAATTTTAGATTTCTAATGTAAAAAGGTGACAAATTTCCTGCATTAATTTCATTTTAAAACATTAAGTGTAGCGGATTATTTCACTTGATATTATTCATCATATTTGAGAAATTAAAGTACAATGATTTTGGAATTTTATCTACATAAAAACTTTAGTACCTCTCATTAATTGGATTTAATTTTTTTTTATACGACTACATAAGAGTAACCTTAATTGCAGTTTTTCTGTCGTATATATTTCTCTTAACGCATTATCTAGCTTCACTAACATTTATAGGCTCATTCTAACGAGATTAAAATCTTTTATATTCCTTTATAGAAATGAATAATATATGTATTTTATGTATCGTTGGAAAATATTATAATATCTAGTTATTTAAAGTCATGTACCAAGTATTATAGAATGGGCACAAGTACAGTCTTAACTCCGAGCCAATATAAAGATGATTTTACTTATTTTAACAAATAGTATCTTCTTATTCATGGAAATCCTATTTAATTTCAATAATTCATCATTTGTTTAATGATCTTGCTAAAATAATATTATATTACAAATGACATAAGCTAACAATATGGACAAGAGGTAGACTCAATAAATCAATAAATATCTGAGGTAGACTCAATAAATATCTGATGTTATTGCCGACGTGGAGGCGAGAAAAGGGTTGAAATATAAAAGGAGAGGGAATAAAAGAAGGCTTATAAGTGTCAGAAAGTGATATTACTTTGACCTCAGAAGCCTCACTGGACAAAATGAATTCACCGAGAATATTGCATAGTCATCCTTTATTGTTTGTAGGTGGGTTTTCTTGGAAGTCAGTAATAAATGTGCGTTTTAAAACTGATAAACTGCTTCATTTAGTATAAGAGGTTTGCTTTCCTAACCAAGATAAACCAGGTCTGTTTTTTATTTAATTGTCAATTACTCAAATTGTTTTATGGCTGGTTTTATAATTACATTGTGAAAAATGAATAAGACAATATTAACTTTTTTAACATAAGAATACATATTTAATTTTAAAGTTCTTAAATAGCCGAGGTTTTGGAAAAACCAGTAAATCGTTTTTTTATTAATTCGGTTTTGGAGTTACAAATATATCAATAATATACCCTTATTATGTTAGCCGTACGCACATTAAAAACAGTTGATTAAAAACAAAAAATCTGATATTTCGAGTATTATTGAGTACGCTTAAGTTCTAATATAATACTTCAGCTTGTGTTTTATCCACGACAAATACATAAAAATGCTGTTAGAGAGTTGTGGTAAACCCTGAATATATAAATCTTCCACTTATATGTTTATATAATACTGAACTGTTTGTTTCAACCATAATGCTGCAATGCTATATGGGTGTATTTAGTATTTTTTTACTTATAACATCCGTTATTAATTTTCAAAATTTTACTATTTTTAAAATGTTTAAATTATTTAGGCTGTAAACTTTCTTTTTTGGAAGGGTAGGTCCATAACTTGTGTAACAATTGAGGGTTTTTTTAAGTTTTTCAATAAAGTAACAATGAAAAACTTGTTAAAGAAGTTTTCATATATTTTTGCAATAATTTTCAGAGACTTTTAAAATTAGGTACCACCCTTTTCTCCTTTAAATATATATATATATATAAATCCAAATTAACCGCCCACCACCTAAAATAACTCTTAAAGATATTTTAGGGGATTAAAATATTGTTAATGAATTCTTTTGATACAAAACAGAATGTAATACATAATACTAAATCTGTATATTGTAATATTGTGAGTTATGCAAATTAGAATTTTTATACAGAAGTTACCAAAGTGCAACTGTAATATTAAACTCATAAATTTACGGTGCCTATTAAACGTAAATAGGATACTCAGAATTTAGAAGGGATATATATATAATTGAATCGGAAAAAGTAAGCGCTCTGTGGTGTAATGGTAGCACATTCACCCGGCAAGTGAGAGATCCGGGTTCGACTCCCGGCGGAGCAAGTAATTTTTGCGATTCAATGTTTATTGAAATTAAATAAGGCAATTGCCATTTACACAATTTAATGTATATATATATATATATATATATATATATATATATATATATATATGAGCGTTCTATAAATGTATTGGAAATGTTAATTTTTTAATGAACCAAAACAGTTTAGTAAGTAAAATGGAGAAACATAATAGTTATGTCAAATTATTTAATATAGATTTTTATAATGTAGATTATGTCCACATAAACGACAATAACGAAGAATTAAAGTCTCAAAGGACTTACTCCTATCCCTTAGACGAAGAGTTCATACTTTGTGTCAGTTACTTCAGTTTGGCGTCTTTCTTGTGAACACTGTTCAGTTTATTACATATTATGTTTTATGTATTATGTTTATTATTATATTTAATTATTGACATGATTCAACACATGAAATGGAATTTTTTTTCATTTCAACAATTTATTATGTCTAAATTAACATGTTGCTTCCAATATACTTATATTAAACACGGAAAGCGGGTGTTTTACGGTGAAATAGTAAATTTATTAAGATTCCGCGATAAAAGTTTGAACATTTCTTCGAAAATAAATAAAAATGTATTTTCAAGCATTTTATACTGTAAATGTGTAGTAATAAATAAATGATATTTCGGCGAACAGTTTTTATATAAATTACTTATATTTAATAATGAATATTCAAGCAACATAGACATGTTTTTCATAATAAGTGTCTTATAAGTACGACTATAGAATTTAGGTCACTGCAATTCACTACTTTCAGCTTGTGTGTTAGTGAAAATATCAAACTAAAAAGGCGTTATCTAGTTTTAGATCTCTAGTGGATTGTGGTCTTGAGTCTAGTCCAGTCCAGGCTAAGTACAGGCAGAGGTAGGGTTTCTACACAATGTATATGAGTAACCTTATAAAAACTGAGTTAATAATTAGTTGACGTTTAGCGAAATCTATCATTGTATAGGCAGCAAAAAGTTTACTTCTCTTTGCATCTCCGTTTATTTTTGTGTCTGTCTCTACCTATGACATCTCGAAAACGAAATGGCCTTGAGTCTTGAGATTTAGGTATAAGCTTCATTTCTATGACGAATATTTTTACGATGGTGTTATGGTTAACCATGATGTTAACAAGAAAACACCATATTAACAAAAGCGATAAAAACTACGTAGAATTATATGCAACTAGAGTATGTAAAATGTTTATACATAGAGTAAAGAATAAATAATACAATGAATGTCAGTGTGACATAAGGTCCGTGAAAATATTTAATTTCAGCGCACTCTTGCGTTGTACTGGTCACCATAGCCAGCGTAAATTTAATTACTGATAACTGAGCAATGCTATTACAACTAAATTATTGAAAAAAAATATTAATGTATGATGTGGCAAGACATCACAAGACACATTTTATCCGTAGAATTAAATCTTTCATAAAACTTCATTTTTACGTAAACAAGAATGTGTTGTAATTTGGTGTACGTCAAACTGTACACTTAAACTAATCGTAACACCAATCCATTTCCATTCCATTTCCATTCCATTTCCATTCCATTTCCATTCCATTTCCATTCCATTTCCATTCCATTTCCATTCCATTTCCATTCCATTTCCATTCCATTTCCATTCCATTTCCATTCCATTTCCATTCCATTTTCCATTCCATTTCCATTCCATTTCCATTCCATTTCCATTCCATTTCCATTCCATTTCCATTCCATTTCCATTCCATTTCCATTCCACTTCCATTCCACTTCCATTCCACTTCCATTCCATTTCCATTCCATTCCATTCCACTTCCATTCCATTTCCATTCCACTTCCATTCCACTTCCAGTCCACTTCCATTCCACTTCCATTCCACCTCCATTCCATTTCCATTCCACTTCCATTCCATTTCCATTCCATTTCCATTCCATTTCCATTCCATTTCCATTCCACTTCCATTCCATTTCCATTCCATTTCCATTCCATTTCCATTCCACTTCCATTCCATTTCCATTCCATTTCCATTCCATTTCCATTCCACTTCCATTCCACTTCCATTCCACTTCCATTCCATTTCCATTCCACTTCCATTCCATTTCCATTCCACTTCCATTCCACTTCCATTCCACTTCCATTCCATTCCATCCATTCCACTTCCATTCCATTCCACTTCCATTCCACTTCCATTCCACTTCCATTCCACTTCCATTCCACTTCCATTCCACTTCCATTCCACTTCCATTCCACTTCCATTCCACTTCCATTCCACTTCCATTCCACTTCCATTCCACTTCCATTCCACTTCCATTCCACTTCCATTCCACTTCCATTCCACTTCCATTCCACTTCCATTCCACTTCCATTCCATTTCCATTCCACTTCCATTCCACTTCCATTCCATTTCCATTCCACTTCCATTCCACTTCCATTCCACTTCCATTCCACTTCCATTCCACTTCCATTCCACTTCCATTCCACTTCCATTCCACTTCCATTCCACTTCCATTCCACTTCCATTCCATTTCCATTCCATTTCCATTCCATTTCCATTCCATTTCCATTCCATTTCCATTCCATTTCCATTCCATTTCCATTCCATTTCCATTCCATTTCCATTCCATTTCCATTCCATCCATTTCCATTCCATTTCCATTCCATTTCCATTCCATTTCCATTCCATTTCCATTCCATTTCCATTCCATTTCCATTCCATTTCCATTCCATTTCCATTCCATTTCCATTCCATTTCCATTCCATTTCCATCCCATTTCCATTCCATTTCCATTCCATTTCCATTCCATTTCCATCCCATATCCATCCTATTTCCACCCCATTTCCATATAATTTAAAGTGCTAAGTTTTGGCAGTTATCCATATTGTGATATAATAGGTCACCACCCTTATTATCAAATCAAAACGGTATGAAACATTTTGCTGACATGAGTGATGAGTTAGAGAATACTTTGCATTTGTTAATAATATTGTGTATTCTATTATGATTTTTTTAAAGATTAAAATGCTTTTCGTTAAATACTATACACAGATAATCATCAATTTGATCACTGGTTTATACTTAAAAAGAAAGGTTCATATAAAACAATGTCTGTAATATTTTATATGCATACGCTAAGAGTAGGCTGACAGAAGAGAAACATACAGGTATATATTATAGACTGCTGTGTATAAGATTACTTGTATTTATTAGCAGCGTTTCCTTACTTAAAAAATTTTAAGTTAAAAGTAGAAGATAGACCTTATTAAACTTGTTAATAATATAAAATATTATATTACCTTAAAGGAATAGACATAACAAAATAATGAAGATACAAAAATTAGTATCTGTAGTAACGAAATAAATATTCTCAGAGTTCTGAGTTTAGATCACTTGTGAAAGAAGTGTGTTCTTTTTGTGATGAAGAATCACTCCATAAATAGCTGGATTATAAAAATTGTCATTTTGTACTATAAATAACGTTGTGATGTATAATACTCGAAAAATATATGCACGTAAAGGTTATGTATTTCCCAACAAGATGTTTGATGCTCAAAGTTCTCTTTAAGAAGTTAAAAGGTTGATAAATTCAAGTGAGGACATTAAAACTTTAGAAAGACTTAATATGCGAAGACGTAATCGGGCTAGGCTCGACAGAAACTTGGAAACTTATATCACGTGCTTCTTTACGCATATATAAGATTATTAAAACACATTCTTGCTTTTGATTTTCTCAGTATATCTTTTCTAATTGAATACTTTAATACATGTAAAATCCTTCTATATTTTGTAGTAAGTAAGAATCTATTTTTATGCAGTATTTTTAATTTTCCTGTCAGTCAGAAATATGAAGCAAGAATGTACGAAATAGTATTTTTGTAAATCTCTTCAGACTGTACATTATATTCCGTAACCAAGAAGAATTATTTGTTCTTGTCTTGACGATGGCATTAATAGCTATAAATTTTAAAACGTTATTTTTATTTATGCATTGTGGAAGCTTTACTAGTTATAGTTTCTATATTTGTATGTCATCATTTTGTGGTCCATTTCAGAAGTGTTTTCACCTTTAATGATAAACTCAGTAAGTTGTTACCGATATTAAAATTAGGTGCTGAATAAAGTAAAATGAGAAGAAATTCTGTTCAGCAGGATACTAACTTATATGGATTATCGTAGCTTTGTGTTGCAGTAATAAATATTTATGTAGTTTCTAATATGCAAACGATAATACGAATATTTGTTTTAAATTACTCCTTCACTCGATAACCAAACAGAATAATAAAGCAGTTTTAAGTGAATATGTAATATCTTAAGAGATTACCTTTGTAACTACCAGTACCGCAAGGTCTAAGCCATCCTTACCCACATCAAAGAGCCATTCCAATACAGGGCTGACGTCATCACCCTTTGTACCTCGGTGTAGATCTTGGCCAACAAGAGCAGGTAATACCCGTTGCAACTACATGTTGAGAAATATAATCAATAGCCATATTACATGATCACAAATTTTATTTATTTGAGAGGCTTTAGTAAAACATAACTTGACGTGGAGCATACAACATACGAGAATTTAATTTTACTATAGGAAAATTACAATAAACTCCATGCATCCGTGCGATTGGTTTTCTACTTTGTTTCCAACAAATACATTTCATCAAGAAGACACACCTTTGGAATAGACTCCTTTGTAAAACGTTCATAAAACAAATTACATACTCTTATTACTCAAACTCGTATAATCCCCTGTATATTCTGATTGGGTCTGAGGATGCCAATGTCAGAGTTGTTTAAGATGTCGGGCTTTGGATCTAACTTAGACATAGCGCAGGATCAAATCCCATTTGTGACCATTGAATATCTTTCTACGAGTTCCATTGAAATTTAGGAGAGATACCAGTACTTAATCATGCTTAAAATTTTTCTGTTTAATAGTGTTCTCGCACTGGCCAGCGGTCCAAGAGAAATGATAAAGTAAGGCTTAAAAGGGAATCGGCCTCTCCAAAGATTCACTGAGATTGGTCTAGATCCCTGATCCACACTTTTACAGTACCGACAATTTTTGACATTCACTCTGAGATATTTAATACTCTTTATCCTTATCCCTCATTTTTGCACAAACATTTCTTTCCCAATATTCATATAGTTTAACTTTCAACCAATATTTTTTATTATAACAGTATTTGACAGATAATCTATATATCAGTGTTAAAAAAAAAACAAAAATAAATAATAAGCATAGTAAACCAATTTAATCTAATAAAATATAAAAAATATGAATTATTACACCTGAAAATTAAATACATTCTTGAATATTAACGTATTAATCAATTAATATATACCTATTACAGTGTGAGTTAGATACATTCAGACATGAAGATAAACATTTTGTTCGTTAAAGATGAGCTAGATCCAGTTGATATTTGGATTCATGGAAATATATGTTTGGTGTGTTGTTTATGGCGAACTTCGTAAAAATAGCTAAACATATTCCTAATCATATATTTTAAAAGTGGTAAGTCTAGTTAATAAAATATTATATTGGGAGAATCGAAGAATATCTCGTTAAAGAAGAGTTTTCCACGCTATCGTTAAGGAATCAAAACTAACCACTATGTCCTATTATACTATGAACTATTATACTAAATAACGTGTAAAAACTTTTCATCATCTTACCCGGTTTTGACAAATTTAATTTTACATTCGCTTTTCGGTCACTTTTCGCTTGTAATTCGCACCATTTGCACTTTTATAGATAGTCAGAGATATGCTTTTTAGGAATTTATCACTTTTAGTTTAATTACCCATGACGTACGTATATAAACATTCCTTTTATTTAATTTTGGTACAATAGTGTCAATAAAGGAAAACTTATTTACGTAATTTCACTTTTGTAAATAAATTTATTTATAAAATTTTTGACGTTATTTCCCACAAACAAAATACTATGTGGAAAAGTTAAACTCATATAAATAAACTAACAAATTACATTTAATTGATTTAATGACTAAACACACAGAAACATTTAATATAACAATGTTACATATGTGCGTGCGTGTGTGTGTGTGTGTGTGTGTGTGTGTGGCTTAACTTGGCTTATTATGTAATAATATATCAGTTTCTTTATCACAAGCCAAATATCTTAGTTGTTAACTCTTCCTAGATAATATTATTTTATATTGGAAATTATTAGACACAATATACAACAGTATATAAAGTAGATATTTTGGGTTTCCGTTAATTTAACAAATCCTAATTTGCCCATTACTTACTTTAAATCCCGCACATACTCGATTTCAATTCGGTTTAGTTTATGCACCTTAATAAAACCATCATTTTTAAATTTGTGTAGGTTCTAACTAAGACTCAAACGTATAATAATAATATTTTTTTCTGCACTGAGACTGGTTGAATAAAAACTGTTACCGTACTAACCATTTAAGGAGTGGTATTGAGCATTTTCAATGTTTCTAAATGTTTTGTGTGCCAATTGTTTTTTTTAAATCTGTAAATGTATAAGACCACGTTAAATGTAAGTATATATTATTAGTGCTCTTTTACTACGTTGTAATGTATTTGAATTTTATTATATTAAAAAATTAACCACTAGTAAATTGTCAATAACAATGTACTTGTCAAATTTACTCCAGAACCGATCCAGTGTACATGCACCAGTATTGTTGATTTAGGTTGAAATTGGAAAACAATGTGATACATGAGCTTGTTGACTGTCAGGGTTGTCCCAAATCTCAACCCTGATGTTGTCACTGACAGCTGCCTAAGTTCAACAGTATTGCCAACTGTATTACTATCAGATACGAATATCCACCAGTAACAATTCTCATCTTAGTGTTTTGGTTTTGAGTAATGTATTATTTTTAATACACCTAGACTGCTTCGTTTAAACTATTTAGTTTTGATTTATAATAACAGGCTCTAATATAAAAGCAAATTCCTAGTAAGATAAAGTTAATTTCACGAGTATCATTACAACAGTGATTGAATGTAACATATTGGTATAAATTTAGTGATGGGCTCCCGATAGTAGGAGCTACACGTTATAAAATATCATTGATAAGATAATTTCTGTCTTTGACGTTGAGTCATATAAATTATCTACTTCAAAGACATGCACCGAAACGAACAACGAAAGGAACTACAGTTTTTATGGTGAGATGGGGGATTGTATAGAGGCTGTCCCCCAGAATTGTAATAAATATAATTCGCCCTTCTCGTACAAATAGTACAGATACACATCTCCCTAGCAAACACAATAACACTGTAAGTAATGATGATACACTTATAGAAACTCATGTTGTAGTTGTAGAAGGACTTATGATAAATTCTTCAGACATAATAATATTTTTACATTATACTTGCCGTAATTTTGTATCTACATACTGCTTAATTTCCTCTTCCATTGTGATAAAATCGGTCTATGGTGAAGTTACTGTATGTCTCAATGTTTTTAACTCCCTGCTTCTTACAATACCTAAGATACCGGCCCTTTTTTGTTTAAAGCCCATTTGCTACCACAGTTAAAATTGTTGGAAACTGATTTTAAAATGTACGTAAAATATTGACTATATTTTATAAGTCTTTCTAATATTTTATCCATAAAATATTAAATTAACTTAACTAATTAACAATTATTTTAAAATATTTACAGGAGGTTTTAATAAATAAGTTAATTCAAATTCTATTTTTGTTCAAAATACTTAAAAATTTAATTTTTTCTTCAGCGGCAATTGAGTCTGGGGTGTATATGCTGTAATATATATTGCTGTCAGATTGAATCAGGGTGCAGCTTCAAAATTTAAAATAATTCCAATTTAAAACTAAATTAATATAAAATAAGAATGATACTTCCATTTTTATGTTTATACTATTGAAATATAATTATTTCGCATAACCTCCAGTAAAACAAACTTCATATTTATTTATATTTTTCTAATCACCAAAAATTATGAAGACTAAACAATAGCTTTTCAGTCCCTTTTACCTACTTATTTATGAATGCTTTCTTATATTTTTTCCTGAATGTGTTGATACAAACATAATTATAAGGCTTATATATTTTAATTTCTTGATTTTATAAAATTTTTTTGTAATTGTATTTAATTATCATGGTACAATATATACAATTCTTTCAGGATACTAACCTCAATATATTGGGATTATAAAGTATAGTTAAATATATTTTTATTTTTTAATTTTGAATTGTTCAATAATCTAGTAGAAACAAAGTAAACCTAATACCATGGTTATGTCCATAACACTGGGTATTTATTAGTTTTTATCATTATTTGCTAAGAATTCCTTACTATAGTAAGATATTTATTTTAGTTAATTACGTCCTAGGCAGCAATAGTTCCTTACCCCGCATATTTCAATTTTTAATCTATATACAGTACGTATAAATGTTGTCATAATTCTTGTTAAGTTTTATATGAAAGTATAGATAGATAAGAAAATTTAAATAAGACGACTTTAAGAGCCGGAGAAACTTCATGGCATTCTAACACACTATTATAAGAAACCTAGATAATATTACAATTTAATTTTTGTCTGTATCCCTGTCTATCTTTATATACGTCCATACGATATGTTAGGAGTGAAATTTTCATGAAGTTTCAATTCAAACATAAGCAAACTCGAGTTCTATAACCAGGCTTGCCACTCGATGGAATTGGGCTTTGCATTAGCGAAGTTTTTTACATTGGTTTCATAGGTAATTTAGATGGAAAATTAAAAACTCGGAATAAATAAATTTTTAAACAGACTAAATAATAATCATATGATATTGTAACAAGGGTGACATAGTAACTCGACATGTAGCTAAAATAAAATTAATGGGCTGAAACGTAAAATAGAAATGAAATTTTGCATGCACGTAGCCTGTTACGCTGTTAGACTAAATATATGTAATTGGTTAACAGTAACAAAAATTAAAAATTAAACATATTTATTTCAAAACTTGTATTTTATTGTATTTCATTTTAAAACTCGTTTATTATTAAAATCCAAACGAATTCACATAAAATATTGTATACAAACAATTTTATATACAGCTATAAGCAGAGTTTCACCGTAAATCCTGAGGTTAAAAATAATATAAAATGCAAAACAATCGTGAAAATAATTATTTACATTATTTGAATAACAAAACTGAATAAGTTATCCTTGGGAATTATTTAATTTTCTGACTTAATTAATTTGAAAATATATAAAACATCAAGGCAATATATGAAATACAGATAATAGCCACTTGCAACAGACTGTGCTGATTGTAGCAGTAATTGTGAACAGCAGCTGCTGCTATTCTTGTTTGAGTAATCCTATTTGTTTAACGGAGCAGGTTGAGGTTCCGCATAATGGGACTTTTAATTACTTACTGTAGCAACTTTATGATTTCTATTAAAAACTCTTATACCTGTATGGCAATAATTCATCATAACCTACAGTAACATTTTTAGTTTACCGAAACGAGTATTTTTAGACTCATCAACTCATCTATTTTATTTTATAAAAACAACCAGACCTTTTTTAAAACTTATCAGCATAATTCTTATATCTGTAGAAAACAAAATGTTTAAAAATGGATACATTTAAATTGGTCCTATAAATAGGTAGTTACTATGGCTAAATTCACTATTTAAAATACCGTATATTTGAGAGCTATAAGTAAGAATTTGTACAGAATGGTTATGAAAGTGTTTCTTTTGTCATAACTGCTTGAAGGAAGGTCTTTGTTTAGAGCTTCATTTTCTGATTTGCCCCATCATCTCATGAGAGAGGCTGGAAAATATAATTTCTGTATGTCTCTGTATATTTCTGCCTGTCTCTACGCACGGTATAAAAATAACAAACGTTAACTGCACTACAGGTAAATCTTTCAGCAAAAACTTCCTGCTACCTTCTAAAGACTATATCAAGGGGAAAATCTCGCGTTAGCTATAAACAGTTCTCAGTTTGTCTAATTTTAAGGCACAGTGAGTTTAAACAATGCCAGGGACAGGTAACTCTTACTTATGAAGGAAAACCTTTTCTCACTCACATACAGTCTTGTCTTTAGTTAACACACAATTTAACACCAGCCACTGTTATTGCATGTGTGCATGATCTATTGCTGTGAATTTCTTAGTGACTTTACAAAGCTTTTTTACCGAGAGGATAATATACTCTTGTTTAAGCGCTATTGAACTAAAATTTTTCTCGAATAAGTTCATGTAAACATGTTAGTTATTTTCCCCTCTTTCCCCCACAACCACGGTAGAGTTCACTTCTGGGTGATTTAGACGTTCCAGTCTAACTGAAACTACAAACAGCAAAAACTGTCCTCCATAAATCAGATCTGACGCTTACGGATATCTAGGAAATACAAATCTCTAAACGTAAATCTCAAGATATTCAGGTGCTCGATATTTATAGTCTATAAAGATATTGGAGTTTGTAGTAGTTGAATGAAGCTGTGTAAGTTTTAAGGATTTTTGCTAGCCCTAGACATTGTGTGCCACCTTGCTATGATTGGAGAGCCTGGTACAAATTTGGCTTCTTCTTCTTCCTAGGAAACATGATTAGGATTAATGCCCAAGATCCTCCCTCGTTGGTCTTGATAAAAGGGGCCCCTACCCCCAACTATACCCATCCAACATAATGTCCTGTTACTCTAAAAGCGTCGCAGGGTCCTTTTATGACAAAGTGAAAATTCTCAGATTCTTGATTTTAGAGAATGAACACAAACACTAATTATTCATCAATAATTGTAAACAACACTGTTACAAATAACACCTAAATTTTCGAAACAAATTTATGAATAAAAATATTGTAAACCACAATTTCTTATAAATTATATTCATTAATAATACAATTTGACCCTATAATAGTTTATGTATTTATAGCATTAAAGTTGTATTAAACTTTTATTATTTTAGTATATATGCTATCTACCAGTATGGAATAATAATATTGTAAAGTATACTAAGTAAAATAAAGTTATATTTAACAAAACTTAAAATAGGCTACAATCTTACCTTGGTCGGTTAATTACTTGCGGTTTAGAATATCTCATCTGTGAAATTGCCGTTTCAACCAAATTATGAATGTTTCGCAAAGTTAATTAATTTTTCTTCTGCGGTACTCGTCTTTCTTTATCATCTTCTTTAGATTACAGTGAATTCTAATCTTTTCCACTCATGGGAATTGCAAATAAACTTACTCAATTAAACCTAACTCCTTACCTTGATTAATTGTAACAGATGTAATAACTCAATGAAATACGAAGTTATATTCTTAGTTTTATAACTGGTTGATATGTCATACTTGTTCATTATTGCTTATTGCTTTAAATTAGTGTTAACTTTTGGAGCCCTTAACCCACAATTTTTAAGAAAACCTGTAAAAATTAAGTTTTTAAATAGTTTTAAATGTATAGTTGTAGACGGCATAGTTATGGATTTAAAGTAAAAACTATTAGATTCTCATTGTTTGAACAAGCTCATGAATTGAAATATTTGCTACATATACTTACCTTGTTTCAACAATGTGTAAAACTTCACATGTGTTCAATAGTTATACTTACAGAATGAGTATAATACTTCACATAATGAGTATTTATAGTTTGAATAAGAAGAGGTAAATATCAATCATTAAAGGTTGTTATTTTATCTTTCAAAGAATGGCATCGGTAAATGCATTACTCTTTAATCATGTTATACTAGTATCGATATATTATAGCCTATAAAAAATGCTATACTAATCCTACAAAACCGTTAACGTGCGATAACCATCCAAGTGAAGTAAGAGTATATTCTCTTATTGTGATGAGAGTTGATTTGCGTGAAGCGGCATATTGTCCTTTTACTCTTTACATGAGCTGTAATAAAGATATTCTGCTTTTACTTTTGTAACAAAAAAATAAAATTTTATTACATTTCTATTTAAAAAATAAAACGTATTTATTTTATGAAATAAAGCTCTTATTCGGTATATTGATGCCGTTTCGTTTTTAAAGCTTCCTATTATTGTAAGTTGGATAACCAGACGGCAAGATACAAAAAGTTGTTTTGAGACTTCCAATTACAATTATTTTATTTCTTTTGTAAAATTATTCTAAATACAATTTATAAAATAAAAATTGATAGTTGATTTTATGTAGGCTACTTGGAATCGTTTTAAATTGTGTCTCTTAATGCAGCTTGAATGATCGGAATGGTTTTCTACCGTAAACAATGAATATATTGCTATTATATTACAAACACAATATATAAAACAAGCAATATAAAGTTTAAATACAAATTCTAAAACGTAATTAATGAAATTAACCTAGCAGTTTTGTTAAAAGAGTAATCATCCATCAATTTAAAGTTATTTTATATAAATATAATAAGTGTACATATAACACATACGGGGTATCCTTTTAAATGCCATATTCATTGAATAAAAAGTATCCTTAACTCATGAAGTTCCTAGGACATTTTCAAAGTTTGATAGGCGTTGAAAGTATTGGAATAGTATTCAAAAGTTAATTGCAACTGGGCCTGCACGTTTCTATGTGCGATCCTTTAAGGAAGCGTCTAGTGCACTTAAACTACAGTTTCCCTAAATGTATAAGAATTATAAAACGAAATGAACAACATACACAATGAAAAGAGAGTGCATTATGAATAGTTTAGTCCAATACATTTTTTAATTACATTAGTCCAAGATGTGTTTCATTTATGATTCAATACAGTTTTCTGGTTTCTTAATAAACATAATATTGAAAACAGACACAGCAGCGAAGCCGAAGGTCATTTGTCAGCCAAGAATGCAACTTTAAAATTTTACAAAATTTACTTCAAGAGTACCAATAGATTGAAGGATTTATATTAATTTAATTGACATTAATTATTAAAGGTTAGGTAATATTTTATCCATTAAGAGGTCTTTATACTTCACAAATACTTTTCCTAGATATTTTCCAACTTACAGTGGAAAATTATTATATATTTAGAATATACAATATGTGTAATAAAAGAATAAATATTAGACAGAATGCAACCATTTCTATCCACGTAGTTATGCCTGTACGTTTTTAGGTTGCTTTTAAGTTGTTTAGTCCTCGTCACAATGTTTAATTTGGTAATTATTTGTGTTTTTATAACACTCTGTTATTGAAAAAATCTGAAATATTTGGCTTTCAGTTTCAGCAAACGAGTTTTCTATAATTTTATTGTATAACACAATGTCTACCATTTCGTTCACTGACAATAGTATAAGGATCACGTGCCTTGATAATGGTTTTAAGTTTGAGACTATAAGGGGAGTCTGCCCGTCTTTGCAATAATTTTTAAGTAATGATTTTATGGACCTAAAGCTTGGAACAGAGGTTCCTCTTGGTCTAAGAAAAAGCTATATTGATGTTACGTAAAATATTTAAAGAGCGGTCTTTCCGTATATCTTTTGTACGCTATCTCTTTTACTCCGTTCTTTTCGATTTTCATCTGTTTTTTTGATTTATTTTAAAATATAGTTCAAGAATTTCCCGACAGTGCCTTCTTTAAATAGTTTTTCTGCCCTTTTTTACGCCACCTCTTCGTTACGGTCTCAGTTTCGTAGTTTTTATTAGATAGTTTCAAATTTCATGAGCCCTTCAAGGGATAAATACTATTAGTTTATTAGTTCTTTTCATACGTTTTGTATACGCGTAATTTATTGAAGCTGTAGGGATGCTAAATAAATACAATTAGAAATGAACATTGGTAAAGTCAACTCTTTTGGTACTGCTAACAGACCATTACCGGGTGAATACGGTCTATTCTGTCAATCTGTCTTATAATACATGAGTTACAGTTTACGTCTTTCTTGACATGGTAAGTTATATTAACAAACTTTGTTCACAACCTGACCTAACCTGCTCACCACGTGACAAGCTGTAACTCCTGTGTTCACCACTAAAGTGTGTTAGCGTCAGCTTTTAGCTGGAAGCAGAACAGAACATGTCTTGTTTCAGGTAATATGCACCTCATGTGAAAGAACTAAGTTCACTCAATATGTGAGATTAATAACTATTGTGTAACATAAAAAAGAGTTATACCACTCAATGCTATTATATAAAAAAATCCATAAATCACGATCTCAAAGCACCTACAACGTGTTAAATTACATGTGTTCATAATTTCTGCAGAAAAAGTTTACTTAACATTTTAATTTCATTAACATTCAACTCTGGTATTGAAATGTTTAAAATGATTATTTATATCAATAATGTACATATAATTATGGTGCATTACTACACATCAGAGCTACACAATGTGCTACAAATGTTATGCACACTGAAGTGATCATGGACACTATAAGAGACAACAACAAAAAACAAAGTTTTCTGTAATTACGATATTAACAAATCAGATTGGTTAGGTTAGTTACTGGTTACATCGTTGACTCATTGCGCTAAAAAACAGTTTATGGTTAACATATTCATACCGCTACAGCTCTTTATTATTGATATCTTTTAATATGTATATCTGCTATTTATATAGCAGAGAGAGAGAGTGAGAGAGAGAGAGAGAGAGAGAGAGAGAGAGAGAGAGACCTTACCTCGCCTCTAATGAAGACATTTTTCATTTCATTTCATTTCTCTAGGAATTCCAGAGGTCACTTGTGATTAGGAATTTATTACAAATTAAACAATATGTGGTGAGTTATATACTTTTTTACGTATTACGGTTGGTTAGACCAGTTAACTAATGGTCTAAGGATTAAGTAAATGTGTTCAATGAAACGACCTATATCTTATTTACATTTTGCCTGATTTCGAAATTACCATTTATGATTTACTATCGGTGCTTTTTCGTAAAATATTTCATAAAATCCAGTTTTTATTGGTTTTTTGGAGAGAAAACTGTATTATTCTATTCTCATGGTTGGTAAATCTGACTTATATTTGACAATGTATAGCGTTAGAACCAACTGTTAAGTGAATTATAGAAATTATATAACAAAGTGTCCGGAAACAATTGTTCCAGACGTACCTGTGACTGATTAACACCATATCTTATTAGCTTTAAATTGTTTTATATCATAACAATTTCTAGAAATTAATAAATATTATCATATGATTATATAATAACAAACTATTAAACGTTTCAACAATTAACTTAACTACATTGTTTTTTTAGCCACGTTATTAGACATCACTGTGTCTTTTTCATCTTTGCCGTATCTCTTAGAGATTTCAAAATACCTTTAGTGGTATAAGATTTGGAACATACTGTATATCTACGATACATCTATTTTAATGATATAACATAACAACAAATTGCATTAGACGTCACAGCTTTATAGTTCCTGATTAGTCTCCTGAATTGTGGCTTAAGTGATCTAACCAACGATGTTATTGTAAATGTTAAAAATTCGGTGCTACAAGAAGTCTGAAATACTGGTTTCACGATACTTGTTTCCAAAGTTGTTTGGGTTCTCACAACTCAATGGTGGAACAATACGGAGCTCAGAATCAAGCGTTCTTTGTCTTTTGAAGGTTTTTCAGGTTTACTTAGTTTTTTTTTTTTTAACTTGTGATCCGATATAATTACATAGCAATCAGCATGTATAGACGTCATATTTCTTACAGAGTACTTACTCTCGGGTTAAGTTCGTTACGACAAACCAAATATACACTTAAGCTTATATTCCAAATACCTTTAATAACTGCGTTTGATTTTGTGGCGGAATATGGAGGCAATATTTTGTCTGGATTACTCCTTTGTAAAATATTAATAGCGTTTATAAAATAACCGCCTGCCCTTGAAAATGATGATTATTCCACCAACTTAATTACAATTTCACCTTCAATAATCGCTCCAACCTCACCATCTTTGTGTTATTTTAGGCATTTTCACCTCTCTGTTTTACTTACTTAATATTCTGTGAGACATTTTCCGAATAACTACGTACGCCTATTCAAATAAAACTTTTATAGTCTTATTGTTTTACTTATTATCTCCGTATAATTTAAATTCTAAGCATAATTTAAATGATAATACAAGTAAGTGTATTAAAGCTTTGTTTTGTATATAAAGGTTTCCTGGTACATTAAATAGCTTTAATAGTCCTTTATAATCGGGTTTTGACGCACACTTTTATTACCTGTATACATTGATTTTGCAGCATATTCAAAAGAAATGACAGGGTTATTAATTAATATGACTTTATAAAATTATTAAAACAGAATATAAATATTAATTCAGCAGCAAATGTGTAAACTCTTGGTGGGTTTAAACAAAACGTAAACGACAGGTTATAACTTGTTCTTTTGAACGGCAGTTTTTATGCTTGATAAAATATTTTAATTGTTTTTAAAGATATTGCTATTTTGCCATTTAAAAATATCAAAAGTGTTATCTAAAAATATTTACAAGATTCATTGTCAGCTACAACAAATGTAGTATTTAGAAGAATAAACTACTTTTGTAGACTCATCTTTCACTTCTACTTATTTAAATTCTACTATTCCACTTATACTTAAGAATCTGCTACTTCAGGATTTATATACATTACGGTAAATGCGCTGTAAACCTCACTATAGTATACGGTAAATAGCATATAATTTATATTGCGTTAAATTTATCTCGTCTGAAGACACTGAAATAAGATAATTTCTTTCTGGTTTGCTATAGGTATTTACTGTATTGAATTGTTAAGAGATTCGATCCATGGTAGAAAATCTTCTTTCTTATTTGCCAAAGTACTCGATCAATCACATATAGGACTATTAAAAGTGGGAGCGGTTTATGAAAATAAGAAACCGTCACAAAAATATTTATAACTCTTTATTTACAATTTGATATTGATGATGGAAGATTTGAAAGAATAATAGTATTTCTGACATTTTCCATCGTTGTATGTAACAAAGTGTTTTTAAAAACGTTTAAAAGATTGAACTATATCTTCTTCATCAGGTGGAAAGTATTAAATTAATATTTTAAAATGTAATAATAAAACATAAAGAAAATGTTTGAAACATCTCCTAAACAGCTTGGAGTCTAGACTTGATGAATTGAAGCCAGTCGGTATCAGTACACAGGGTAAAAGTGTTAAACAGGACTATCACACGTCACACCAGCGCAGGCGAACGTGAGACACTAACAAGAAAATAAATGTTGGGACTTCCTGCGACCTAGTGGCGTGACATCTGAATCAGTGAGACAGGAAGGTGATGTACTTGTAAAGTTTCGCATTAAGTCTCTGATGTATCAATATTAGGAAAAGTAATGTCTCACCTTATTACAGCGGTCTTTTTCGTTAATTTATTACAGAAGAATTTACTGTTTTATTAATTATTATTATTAATTCATTACTTTTTATAATATGTGGTACTTTGTTGTAAAAAATCAGCGCAGTGAAATAAAGATTAAATAAATTGTCTCTTAAATATATGCCCCGTCAAAATTATGTTACTTTTTGTCTATTAATAAACTATAGATATTAATAGAATATTTCTTTATGCATTAAATCTTTTATATGTTGTGTTTACATTTGCTTTCCGAGCACTGGCGAAGCGTATCACTCGAGGCTGTTTTAAAACTGTGTAAAATGTATTTCAGGCCTTTTACCGCAAGATATTCCGTGAATTTTTCTAGCACCAAAACTTTTTAACCTGTTACCGCAGCATATAAAAAGTTAATGTTCAATTAATATTTTTCTCAAACAGCTTAAAAAGTGGATATTGTCTATGAAGGATATTGAAGAAGTACTTCTTAAAATTATTATTTAAAATGAGATTGTTTCCTGACATTGTGATCTGTTTATAATAATTACAATTATGCATCATCTAGATAATGTCTCTTATAAGATCATTATGTTATCCATATTTATTTGGAACATTTTTTACATATAGGCTTAGTTGATTATTTTATGTATAGTTAAGATTTTTGTATTAATTTAGTAGAGTTTTCACGAACTTCACTCAGATTTAAAGTAAATAAGTATTGCTAAAAATATTACTGTATTTTTTGTAAAGCTGCTAGTTTTCTGTTAATTTTATGATATTTATCACTCCATAAGGCTTTGCCTTGGAGTTTTGTTACTTTATTTCTCATAGTGATGTATAGTGTAATATTTACATGTACGTATTGTTTGTAGTCTGTACAATATTATAAAAATTGTGTCTGTCATTTTTATTTGTGAGAAATAAAGTTTCTTTTTTTCTTCTTTTTCTTCAAATTAACTGACGATTATTACATATTGAAATTAAAGCTTTGTACAGTATCCTAAAAAAGATATGAAAGAGTTATGATAGATGAGACTATATTAATTGATTAACAATACACATAAAAATGACGATTATGCAGGCTTTTCAAATCATTGACAGAGTCAACATTGTGCAGTTTGTTATAATTGGTAGCCTATAATAGTGCAAATCTGTTTTAATATAACAATACATTAGAACATTTAAGTCGGAGTATTAAGATTGTATATATCTCAAACTAGGTTTTAAATTCCAAATACAGTTTAAGACTAAAACGTTAATGGGAGTGTATAATAATTTCTTAGGCTAAAAATAGTATCACGAGAATGAACTGACACATACACTTTAAATTTTGCTTGAAGCTTCCCTTATATATACCCCATAGAGAGTTCAATGTTACTATTTATTCGATAAATATGGCTGATCGTTAGAAATTATATTTAAATTAGTCTTAAGAGTGAAAGGAAACTGAGCGATTCCTGGTATGACATCTAGTGTGGCGTACTCCTACAAGGCTATGTTTTGAAATAATCGAATTATGGTTTTGTATATATTTAGTGGTATCTGTATCGTATATAAAACCAATAGGGTCCATGATAAAAAATTGGAAACTTGTAACTCTTCTAAGAGGCCACGAAAATTATCCCGTATTGATTAAAGTAAAGTAATGTTGTTTGGAAGATTGAAAGGTTTTTTTCTCAAACTCAAAAGCCACTATAACTATTTTATTCCTTGCTATTGTATAACTAAGATATGTTACATTTATGGAACCATCTACAGTGAATAAAAATAACATATCTTATTCAAAAAGCAGTAGCATTTTTGCAAACTGTGTTTGTGTTATCCTAAAGACGATATTTGAGTCATAAATGTGTTTTCTGTGGGAAAGGCATCTAGAAAATAAAAACATTTTTCAGTCATCGGTCAAAGGAATTGAAACTGTTTAGTGTGTCACAATGCACTACCTCTGTACTCTAAACTAATTTCAATTATAGAGTAACAAAAAAGAGAGCTGAATGTGATAATGGATTTGTAGAAAATGAACGCTGAAAATGCTTATAAAGTACAGTTTCCATAACAATTCTTACTGAAATGTCTATAGCCTTGTCAGCGGACAACATACGACAACATTAATTTTAAAATTATAACTTAAATATCTTTTTTAACTGGCATATATTTATACCTTAAAAGTATTTGATTATTTGAAAATGAGTGTTATTTAATTTATTATATTCTTTGGTAGTATTAAATTTCAAGGTCTAATAAAATGATATTCTGTTTATAAAATTATAAGTATATTCTAACTGGAAAACATATATTTTTGAAAGGTTGTGTAATATTGTATTTTAACGATAAATACAAAACACATTTGTACCTTGCAGTTATGCAATTCAACAGATGAAGGTAAGAATAAGTTTTACTCAAAATGAAGTAAACTCATTTTAAGGCAGGAGAGTTATGATCATTTATCTCTTGCATCGCTTTAAATCAAACTGGGTCAAATCCACTACTGTATAAAGGATAATAAATAAAGTATAAACTGTTTGCTAGTAATAACATGGAAACAGGTAGATACTGCCATAACTTACAAATTCTAGCCAATTCCTGAAAATAAATCGCTATTTGTCAAACTGTCTTGTATTAATTAAATTTGAAGTTACGCGCTGCCATGACCTGTGAAGTTATATTATCAAAGTTCGTTGATAACTCTAACCTCACCAAATTATCACGTGACAGCTCACAAATCTTATCTTCACCGGTAAAGAATGTCTATGTTAGTCTAGGACTAGAAAAATATCTATTATGGGCTGGCCATTAATAAATCAACTCAAGTCAAGTCAAATTGTTTATTGCGAAAACATGTTACCATGGATAGCAACCGTCTATGAATTAAAATTCAAATAATTTATTTATTTATACCACAATATCCATTCAGACATACAGTTTCTGGATTCGTTCATTCTCATTCATGCGTAAATTATACCCACTTCCAACGTAAAGGCCAATCTCGCAAATGATCGGTCTCCTAGTTGCGTGCCATAAATTTGCCAACATTATAAAATGCCTTTGACGATAACAAACGTTTGAGGTAAGGTTTTGACGCTTTAGATGTTGAGGCAAATTTGATGGAGTATGAAAATCTGTTTATTAAACGAACTAACACAAGCCTGATTAAAATTAAACACATTCACTAAATTAGAGTACAAAGCATTGCGCGACTATTTATGCACATTCTATGGTTTATACAATCGGTTTTCGTTACCGACATACCTTTTCAGCTCCGAGAAAACAACACAATATCGGATATACAATGCGCATCGTTTAACATGCTCTAGTTTCAATTTTGTATGCCAGAAAGTTATTAAAAACGGTATTTTATCTCAACTGTTATATATAAAATTTAAATACCATTAGGGCCTTTTAAAATTAAAAACCTATTTTTATATAATTATGTTCCTAATCGTAATTCTGTTAATTTAAAATTCATGCAAATTAATTATGATCAAACAGGATAGGGCAGTTGGTCTCCAATCCTTAGACAAAAAATGATGCTAACTTGTTATTCTACAGAAAACGTTTGAAAATTGAACTTAAAACCATGAAATCCTAGGATATACTAAAGTTTTTTATGTAGAAAGTCATTTAGACCCTACTTTCCTACGCATTTGAATTCTGATATTATTTTAAAGATCATTTATACCAGTATGTACGTAAATATGTGCAAGTTAAATAAAGAATGATGAAAACTAAGCGTATGACGAGGACTTCAATGTCCAAATAGCGCGATATATTTATATAGCTTTGTTGACAGGACCACAGCGCAACAGAAATATAAAGTCGAATCAGGCATAAATAAAAATATAGACGATAAAGTAAGCATCCCAGTTTGCACTTTTTCAACCCTCTGAAAAGTAACTAAAGGAAAATGTTTTGCAGCTCATCTGAACACAAACTTAATCCATTTGAACAAGCTGCATATTGGCAATTAAGACAGAACAGGTTCTCTCGTGTTCCACTAGCTCTTACCAATTAATGCTGTTTCAAACTTATAATTATTCTAATCCAGGTATATAGGTCCATGCAATATTTGTTTAATTCTCTTAATATTTTAAATACAAATTTACATTATAACAGGAATATTTGTTTATCCAATGTTTTATTTGCGGATATAATTATAACTTGATCATTAAAATTCTGAATTATGTTACGTCATTTCATAAGTTGCTCTACCTCTGTGTGCTCCCATATTTACAAGAATTGATAATACCTTATACTTCAGATCTAACTGTTAACTACGAAATCTCATACTGACTTGAACATCCATTACGTTACACGCTTAAAACATTTTATAGGCTACGGTTGTCTATAACTAAAATTATTATTATTATTTAGTTTTTTTTTTGTTTTTAGCCGATCTCATTTTAAGCCTTATTCTGTCCGCCCTCATGGGCCACTGGCCTGTGCGAGGATCTTATCAAACAGAATAAGGGGGAGAGTCGGTACAGTACAAGGCCAATGGTACTGATAAAAAGTGCAATGGTCACAGACAGGATTTGAACCTGCGTTATTTCTAACTCAGACCCAAAGTCCAACGACTCAGACCGCTCAGCCATCGGCACTCCCTGTAAATGTAGCAATATTTTCTTTATTACATTCAATTAAGCATAAACCAGTATGTAAGTAAAGAACATAAATGTAATCATCTATTGGAAAATTTAGGTACACAATGTATCTTAAAGTGTTTTTTTTTAATATTTGTAACAAAAAAAAACATAAAAATAAAACAGCACTATACATACTTTTATTTCTTGTTGGGTATGATGTTCCAAAGTAATATTTTAACATCTACATAATTTAATTATTACATTTACGTGCATTGTTGTGTCTTCTAGAATCCAGGAAAGGGATCTCAAGTAACAAGTAGCAGGCAGTGGTGGATATTGCTGACGGCCACAATTGCTGCCATTTACATAAGTAACCTTAACTCGCATAGCTCTCTCTACATGAGGAGCAAACATTCAAAAGGTGATTTCTCACTCTGATGCAATTTTACATGAAACCAAAAAAACTTATAGAAACTCAGAAACACATGATTTTTTTATTTATTAGTATAGATGGTCCGTAGATAATCAATAGACATGTGGCAGATGTTAGCCTCAAAACAAACTAGTTAAATGCATTTTAATTTAGGATAAACCCCCTTTTGACCGAAACTCAAGGAGAAAACACGTTTTGATTGAATATCAATTGGGATAAAACACTTTTTTAACGGTATTGATTGAAACTCAGACAAATGATACAAAATCAATGGTTTATTTTAAATTGATACATGAACAGGTTTAGGTCGATTGAAAAGTAAAATAGTAGCCTACATTGTTGTCTACAGTTTGTTCTGGAACCTGCATCATCAGGTCCTTAGCCCAATATCATTGTCCAGACAGTCACACACTTCTTCCTCTTCGTCATTGCCGTCTGGTAAATCGTACAGGATTGTCTTGTACCATTTAAAAGCGTTTTCAGGTTCATTTTGCCAATCTTCCCCATACAAAAGTTTCAGCAGTTTCTCCACATCTTTTTTCTTTTCAGCTGAAATATGATGACTGACTGGTAAAGGTTCCAAGACCGTTTTCTTGATATTAGAAAGTTTGACAACTTTTTTCAGAAGTTTAACCTGAAGTTGTTCACTTTCATCCTCAAACCTATAGTTTTTGAAGCCATTGACCTTGACACTTCCTTGGGATTTCTCAAAATCAATCCGCTTCAATTCTGAAATGTATGGGATATTTTTGAAGAGCACGCTAAGGGATTTTGTGTTTAAAAGTTCCCAATCAACACCCAAAACTTTCAAATCCCCAATAATCTTGTATATTTCATAATATTGCTCCTTGGATATTAATGTAACATTTTTTCTCAGGACTTTTTCAACCCTACCGAAAACGGTCTGCTGGTAGAAAACTGTGTCCTCTCACTGGGAAGTAAAACTTTATCTCATTAACACTTGAATTGGACGTATACAAAAAATGCAAAAGCATGTGAAGGTTGATGTTATTTTTATTCTGGGAGATGCAGCCATGACAAAATAATCTCAAAGTTTTTATTCCTTCAAAGTTCATTGTTTTTAGGTGGCTATAGAGAGCTGATTTAATTTCAGTACTACCTTTCCCTGCCTGTTCTTCAGACCAAGTGTAAAAAGTTGAATTTTTACAATCTAATCTTGTTACACATAAGCTATAAAAGTTCAACTGCCTTAGATAATATGCATCTTGGATGTTTCTTTTTGGAAGTTGTTGGATTTGTTGCAAATCAAAACATAAATTCATAACTGATTCATCAGTGTTTTCTTTCATGAACGAATAAAATGAGTTCGCCCTTAGCTTATGGATTCTTTTTTCAGTCATACGGTTTTACACGTTCGGCAGATCCCATTGGTAAACTTTTTATTTTCTGATGAAGTAGTGCACAAGTGCTACACACATCACTTGATGGAGATTTAAAGCCAATGTTGAATTCATTGACGAATAATCTCCTAAACATAGCAAAACTGACTTTGTACTGGTCATTGTTAACTACTTGGTCACTATACATTTGGTGCAACTTCTTTATACTTAATCTACAATTTAAGTACAAACGTTTAGACTTTTTTCTTCCATAGTGACTTTCACATGCCCTCAAGTTACAAATAAAATCTCTTACTTTATTTTTCTTTTCGATACTCCTGTTACTTTTCCTATCACCACCTCGCTTATCCTCAATAGGCTCTCCAGAATAAACTTTTGCGACTAAATTGGCTAGCCTTTTTCTCCCTACTTTGGTGATAGCAAGAAAATTTTTCTTACAAACAGTAATTCTTTTTTCATTGCTTTGAATATAATAATTAGCTGAAAAGGCATGCTGTGAACCTGCTGAAAGAGACTTTTTTTGGTTCGGCATGTTAGGCCTACGTCGTTTAACGTTCTTTGTAACGACTAATGAAGAAAGTATAGAATCTTGGCGAAGTTTTTCTGGTACTTTATAAAGTTTGTCCCGCAGTTTCTTTACATCATTTGGTCTAATATCAGAGCATGATAAAGTCTTAGTGGAGTGTTTGCATGGGATGTAAACATTACTACCTGATGGTTCAGAGTACCGCTTACGTTTGGCTTCTTTCCTTTTCCCACCACTTGCCTGTCTCTTGCGTGTCCCACTATTTCCAATGCTCACTAACACACCATCCACTACTTCTTCCATTATTTTCAAAATTTTAATAAAACAACATTAACTTAATCCAAAAACTTATAAAAACAGTATAACATGACTTTAAACATTCACTATAACCTCAAATATCTGCTGGAAATAATAACAGATGACAACTGGTCATGTGACACAAGTGAGCAGCTGTGATTGGTCCACTGGAGAAACCACTAATTGAATGAACATAGGCTTTGGAGGAAACACTTTTTGATTGAGATGTCAGTTTTCTACATTTATTTTTAATAGGAGAAAGCATTTTTTGACTGAAACTAATTATTGAATCTCGTGAGATTCAACTTAGAGAATAGCAATCAGCCAAAAACTCAATTTTCAATTTTTTGTGAGAAATCACCTTTTGAATGTTTGCTCCTCACATTACAACGTAAAGTTACTTCAGATATGTACGTTTATGTAAGCTGACATGTAGTATAAAAAATAATAACATATGAAAAGTCTAAAAAATCTATGTTATCGTTTCTATATAAATCGTATAATTGTTTTTTAAATAACTTGTGTGCAAACCCATATCGAGGAAACTTAAAGGCGCCAGAAAATTCAACAAATTCCAATCTACCCGTTGAAATGTCATCCAAAGAATTTACCTGATTATTTGGTTTATAGCGTTATAAAACATAATTGTAGGGCTTATGATTCTTATTAAATCTTACAGTTTATGGAACATTGAAAATAAAACTGTTATATAAGTAGCATAATAATGTTTTAGAATAGCAACATGATTTAATATTTTTTACTACCCAACATATGACATTGGACATTACGTAGCATGGATTATATTATGGAAAATAAATCAATATAACATATTCTAAGTATAATATGAACACAACGGTGATACAAACCTTAAATTTAATACTTATCGTATTATACTGCAATGTTGTAATTATCATGTTTTTAATTTATAATTCCTTCATCATAAAGATTTCCTTATAAACAATACCTTACTTGCAGGTTACTACACAGCTTCCCTCGGGTGTTTTTCATAAATTTTACATGTAGATTGAGGGCACCCAAGGGGTTACACAAACGGAGTTTTGTATTATTTTTATTTACCGCTTATATGCTGCAACCATGGGATCTCATTGAAATCCTTTCCAAACAGAGATTTTTACCGTTTAATTCTCCATTATAAGTAATCTCGTGTGTTTCTGACACTGTTAAATCGAAAAGGCCTTTTTACTTTATTTTTCAACAGGGGCTCGTTTACTATTTTGGGAAGTACTTGCATAGTAGCTCCATGAAAGGAGCCCTATATCGTTGGGAGAAACTGCATGGCTGAAGATCTCATGGAAGTTTCAAACAAAAGCTACAAAGTGGCTGCCCGTTATAACGAAGTATACGTGTGGAATTACCCTAAATCCAGAGGCGGCCGTTGGAGGGGCATTCTCCTTGTACTCTGGTTGGGGTGCTTTGTTACGCCCAGTATAGTCAACCCCGAGCAGAATATCTGTGACAACTATTTTACAGTTTTTTTTTGAGGGAGAGGCAGGACAAATGCAATTACGCAGGCAGGTGGCCAGCCTGTAGTGTGGGACTCCCCTAAAAATGGGTTTACCCACTAAAAAACCTCCTCTACTCTTTAGGATTCTAACCTGGGATTGTTTATCACATTACTTCAGGCTAGGCCTAAATTTAGCTTTAGCCCGTGGGGCTCGCTCCTTATCCAGCCGCTCGGTCAAGGGATCTGGGCCACTTCGCGGTCCAGATCGTGTTTCTTTTCCAGGAGGATGCCCCGGACGAACTGTGACAAACAATCCCATGTCCCCTCATCCTCCTTAATCCTTTCGCAGACCGTATCCACCGAATAAAACACAGGATTTTCTTGTGGCCTCCAGGTGGGGCCTTTCCCAACGCGGACAGCGGAAGAAGGTGTGTTCCGCGTCGTCGGGAACGTCCGGGCAGTAGATGCAATCCGGTGAACCGGTCTTGCCCATCCGGTTCGGGTACGACTTGAAATAGCCGAGACCTGTCAGGAACTGCGTGAGGTAGTAGTCCACCTCGCCATGCCGCCTTTCGACCCATGGTTGAACCTGCTCGATGAGTCTCGCAGTCCATCGTCCTCGGGTTTCGTGCTCCCAGGTGTGTTGCCACTGCTGGAAGGTTCAGGCACGCTCTTCGGATCTTACTACTATTATACAGTAGATGAGTGTAAATACCAAGTAATATATTGTCATTGTATAGTCGAAAAATAAAATCCCTTTCTTCGGCCTTAAATGATATAAATTAGCTATAAAATTTATAAAATCATAGTTTTACATATAATCTTTCTTATTTGTAAGATGAGTATATTGTATTGCATTACTCTATATGAACTATTTTAATTAATGCATTATTTGGCAAGATATAGATCTGAAACACATAATACATTATTTCAGCCCTTTGACGTCCAAAACCTCAAGACAGAGATGCCTTGATTATATGACTCTGACAACAGTGTAGCACTAAAAAGATTTACGTGATACTATATGCTCCTTACTGATGTACCGTCATAGTATGATTTCTGGAGAAGCCATATTAAATTATATTTAGATTTTAATTAGTATTAAATAATGAATGACATAATACGTACATCATTATTTAAAAATCATTAAAAGTTTATACTATAGTGTCAAGACAGCATTCGAGGGAGATGGGAAATGAATTAAAGAAACTAACTAACAAAGGATGTTTTTTTTTATTTTAGAAACGTCCATATGAAACGTCTGATAAAATTAAAAATAGAATTGTTTTTTTCGTAAAAATGAAATAAAGTAGGCCTTTATAGCTTTGGTTTCAAGTAAGTTTTCAATTATATTGAACTCTTTATTATGACCGATATTCCGTTATTTGATATTCTGTTATTTGGTTTGTTAATATAGCACATACCTGAGGCTTCGCCGTAGTATATATAATTCTGAGACATTCCTAGAAATATGTTTTAACGTATATAAATTTATATAGTTTTCTCTAAGAACTAAGGTCGTATCGTAAAGAGTATAACATGAGATCTGAATGCAGACTTGTTAACTTGCACCAACGTTAAGGACCTAGACAGCAAAAAAATTCCGTTTTCAACGATTGGGATACTGAATAATAGTTTTTTTTTACTTTACCCAAAAAATCCTCTTTCATAAGTATTTTCCAAAATCAACTAATATTCTCTAATGAAAAAAATTTAGTTTCTAAAGTTTGCAGGATAAAAAATTCTCTTAGGACTTATGTGCCCCCATAGTGTAATGTCTGAAGGTAACACTTATACATCTCAGGTTTTGAACTCAGCCTCAGATTTAGTTATGCTTTATCATGTATACGTAATATGTATATATAATTTTTCAATAAACATTCAATCACAAAAAGTACTTGCTCTACCGGACTCGAACCCGAATCTCTCACTTGCCGGGTGAATGTGCTACCATTACACCACAGAGCCCATACTTTTTACGATGCAATTATATTGTATTTGGCCGTATCTGTCACATATGCGTTTAAGTAACTAAACTAACATATGATCGGAAGACCAAATACCTGTCAAACGACTTTTGTTTACATTAATCAAATTTTTATAAATGGCAATAGCCTTATTTAATTTTTCAATAAACTTTGAATCACAAAAAGTACTTGCTCCGCCGGGACTCAAACCCGGATCTCTCACTTGCCGGGTGAATGTGCTACCATTACACCACAGAGCCTATTGTTATTATCATCCCAATCGATGAAAACGGATATTTTAGGCTGTCTAGGTCCTTCCAAGTGTGCATTCAGATCTCATGTTATATACTTTATTATCCCATGTGTTATTCATTTATTATTTAACCACCATTAGATATTTGCAAATATTATACTGAGAATAACCTTTAGTAAAAACATGTCTTATTTTACGAGACATTTATAAACATTAAAATCACATAAAAAATGGCACAATTTTCCAAAAATGTGCTATTACAAAAATATGACATTATATTTGCTATAGCTTACATATCAATATTCTAAAGTGTAAATCTAACATCTTAAAATTAGTAATCCTCATTTTTTGTAAAAGATTCATAAATTTTTTATGGCAAAGGAGATATACTTTTGTTAAAAGCGTTATCTTAAGTGCAAAGTTGCCGAATAGAAAACGATGCCTTATTTTATAAAATGTTTTCCTACATTTAAATATCAGATTAAATCGCTTTTGTTGATAAAAATTCCCGACATAAAAAGTTGAAAAATATATAATTTAAAACGTTAGAGTTATAGTTCAGAATATTCAAACAGACCATTTTATAAACGGGCTTTTTTAGTGTTAACACTCAGTTTGTGGTCTTATGTCTCCTTTAAGAAGAAAACCCTAAAAAGCAGTTCCAGGAGTAAGACATGTCTTAAAATATATTTTTATATCCATGATAATAAATAGATAAAGATAGTTCCAAAGGAAAAACAAAGGTTTACGTCAAAGGTCGAATATTTCGAGTTTAAAGTGATTATATATTTTAATACCACTATAGAATTTATAATTTTTAATTTTATATATAATAATTTTATAATTTTAATTAATATTACATTCTATACATCTCTTGAAATATTTATTGTGTAGTCGTACAGTTTTCTAAGTAACATGTTTAATGTATGCAGCGTAATAATGTATCAAATCTGTGAGCTCCTTGCATATGTAAATGAGCTTGACGACAGACTTAATGCTGCCTAATATGACACACTAATTCACAATTATTGTAATCATTATTTATTACATTTAGTACAAATATCTGCATGTTACATAACAGTAGTTATGCTTATAAAATACACACAGCGGTTCTGAAAAGTGTAGAAACGTTCTTATATAATCTGTACTTTTAAACATACAAACATAAAACTTTATACAGTGACATAGAGTATACAACTAGACATTTTTATGCATTCATTACCTCTATTCAAACTCAACAGAATAGCCGTGATGAGGCGGAAAATAATCTTACATAAAAGTATAGGTCGATGTGCTAACCATTTGAAAGGTAATAATTTATTAACAAATCATCATTCCACAAATTATACCTCGACAAGGTTGAAGGTTTTGCTACCGATATTATGTGTAAGTTTTCAGCAGAAAATTCAGGTAGTTGATTTAATTAGTTTAATTTAACATTTCAGTGTTTTAGCGTAGATGGTAACGGTAGCAACACAAAATCACCTACTTACATTGTTATAGGAGGTGGTCGAATTGTTTGCGCTCGGCTGCTTAGCAATATTCCAGCCAATGATAAAACGCTAAAAACGCATTGTTTATTACTTATACTGAAATACTCGCAGCTTCTTCTACAAAGTGTGGAAGTACTCCATCTTGTTGGAACCAGAATCTTCCAAAGTCCGTGTTGTAGAAATAGAGTGTTCCAGGCAAAATTATGTGATACCTATGCAGATGTATAGTAATAATAAAACAGATCTGTACTAATATAAATTTGTAAAATTTTGTATTAGGCCTACTTATTTTACTTATACTTTTATTATTTATTGCTAGTACTTTACATTTTACTTATTTACTATTATTTTAATCTATTAAAAATATATATTACTTAATTTTGTGCTATTTTTTTGCTTTAGTGTACGAACAAACATCATAAAACTAATGAATGTAATAAAGTAAATAAGGTAGTTAAATATGTTAAAAACATAAGTAGATATCGACGAACTATAGATTTTAAACATTTTAGTTTTTTGGTGATTTTTGTCTTATTTGAAAACAGTATATGCATTACAATTTTTGAGAGAAGAAGCTTACTTGTGTTATTATATAATTGTTTGATATATTTGAATAGATTTTACAGTTCCATAGAACAATGTTAAGCAATAAAGTTCCTATAAAGCTATAATTTCTTTCTGAGTAGCTCAGTAAACTAATGGTTGTTAATGTTTAGATGATTATTAATCTAGAGTTAATGCACACCCCACTAATAAGAAAAGAGTGTTTAATGTAAGAAACTATTTTTGCTTAGTAGAAAAAAATAAGATCTGTTTACCATTGACCACGTATTCATGTATTACAGTTTGTATTATGTTATTACCGCTACATAATAGGTGTCAGTGGTGTCAACAGAATTAATATTATCCTTCCAAATAAAGTTCGTCCCTTGTGTGTACAAAGGACGCAATATTCTCTCCACGCTCCAAAGATGAATAATACAAAGACACGTAGAGATTGAGCCGGTGTTGACGCCTGGGACTTTATCATCAAATCTACCTTTTCAGCTCAGAGAATATTGTATTAAATTTGTATTATGACTTTTGTCTCAAATATTATATCACAAAACGTATGTAAAAGATTGTAAATTTTACACTTTTAAACATATAATACAGATTATCTGATAAGCATGAAAGCATCGAGGTGTTGAAAATAAACTTGATACCTTGTTCAATGAATATTGAGCTGACATATATTGCTTCATATAAATCTCATAATATGACGCCAAAGTAGTAAGTAATATGCTAAAATATGACTTAATTGGTTAGCAGAAAATTAATAAAGGTTAGTTATTTAGGTAATGAAAGTTAAGATATCTACTTCAAAAATATGGTTCATTGCCAGCAGATAAAAATAAACCATATCATGAATACTGGTAGACAAAGTTAGAAAACTACATGTTAATGGGTGATATAGACGTTTAGTTATTTTTTGTTTACGCAGTAATACACTTATAACGGTGTAAAGTAGCAAGTGGTCATTTTGTAAAATAGACATTTAATATACAGTAACTTATTCCGTTTTGATAGAAAATCCCTTTTCCTTAACCAACGCCTTTATTGAAACAAAATGACAAGTGAAATTTCTCTAAACCTATACCAAATAATTAAGTAATTTTAAAGGTATCGACAAATTTTAAAATAGTATTAAAGATATAAGAACTAAAGAAAAACATATTTTAGTTTATATATTTTAGTAAAAAATGAGGTAAATAATATATTATGGATTTTTTTATTGTTATTTAGCATTACTCTGTAATTTAGACGTTTAATTTTGTCCGGACAAATAGACATGAATGGTTTAAAAACAGTGTAACAATTTAGTTTTACAGTATATGACTTGACTCCTGATTTACCTTTCCTTGTTTAATATACTTGATACTTCAAATAGTGAACCATTGTATTGCAACATAGTTGTTTTTTTCTGTTTTAATCAATACAAATCAAATAATTTAAAACTAAATACAATATTAGTACATAAAATACATAATGAATGATTGGTGATGGAGTCAGAATTTCCAGTTTTTAAGTTTCAAATGGTTATTAACTATAAATTAGCAGCTGAAGTTTAATTTCCCACCTATTAATAAATAACTAAAAATACCATGTAATAAATAACATCTAATAAATAATAAATTTACCACCATCCAAATAAATAACAAAATAGTTTAATTATAAATAATAAAGAAATAAAATTATGTAATAACCAAAGCTCATATTACAATATAGAAATCAAAATATTTAATAACGACTCAATTTATATCGATCTACATGCACATTAAATAAATTCCTTCAGATATCTCCGAAACTATTTGCTGGAGGACCCAATGAACTCAACACCACCAGACCCTTTGTTCCTTTCCTCGTCATTCTTGGAATGCAGGTGTAGTGGGCCATAAGATATAGCACGCCTTCAGAAGATGTCTTGGGACCTCTTAACATTTGGATATGATGAATTGTAAATGACTCCAGAATTTAGGATTCACACACTCTATGTATATGACAGCGCCAGATTTCGCACGGTAGATTTATCTGATGTAGGATGCAAAGAGTTCGTTTTAAGCTTCTGTGTCACATACATTTTTTTTATCTATTCAGATGTACATAACCCCAATTTCCAAGGGTAAAGTTGGTGATAGCGTCAGATTTCAGACGATGCACTAAGAGGACTGTGAACGGGAGTTAATCCAAACATCACACTTCTACCTTGTTCTAAATGTAAATTATCTTATTCACAACATTTATGACCAAAGGAAGACACTTGACGGGCAACAAAAACACCACACTTTTTTTTCTAGTGAAACGGATTATCGCAGTAACTAAGCTTAGCAGTAAAATGGTGATAAAGATATGTTTAGTCTAATGAATCTAACACAGAGAAACATCAATAACTTCTTTTCTACTTACACACTCTGAGCTTAAATCTTAAAAAGACACGTATCTTTCAACATGTATTCATATTTTATTAATATCAGTAATACCAGTGCCATTACCATACATGTTCTGCACTGTTTATTATTATTTACGTTAACTTGAAGTAAAAATATTATGATTAGTATTATACTAACATACATTTGTATACATTAGTAAAAGTAATTCTCGGATGAGTAGAGAAAAACTTTTAATAGCTTAACTTTGATTAGTAGTTTAATAACTTAAATTGAATGACAAGCAACGAGGCTAGAACCTACATTAACAACTAATAATAAAGTAAAATAATAATTTTCTACTAGGGGACTTCTTTTATTTTTGCATTAACTTGTTTGCATACTTAGTTGATAAACACGGTATTTAATTTTAGATCTTGAAGTTAAATAAAGTAAATAATTATACAAATACAAATAATTTATTAGTTCCTGCAAATAATTTAGTCATAAAATAAATATTGCTTTTATTATTTGTCTGTTTGATAAAACACTTTTAATTACATTTAGATTTAAACGATTACGTATTCAGCTGCTCAATTATGGTTTTGCCAGAAAATTTAATACGTTGCTTATTAATAATATATAATAATAATAAATAAACAGTGACTTTTCTACGGAAATAAAATAAAAATCCAGTTTAAGGTAAAATAACTTATATAAGAAAAATGTATTTTACAGTTTAATACTATTATAATAAAGAGAATTTAAAACAATCTAAAATCATGTGTAATAACCTAATTTTGTACAATAAAAATAATTATAAAAATTATTTAAGTGCTAGATGTTTATTTTGCTGAAAAGTACAGGAAAATATTCAGTTAAAGTTTATTTGTCATCATAAAAAGCTTTTTCAAATTATTTTCTAAATATTAATAATTTAATTATAAAATCAAATACAAAATTATGTGTAATATAACAATAAGCACTAAAATGAAACTCAAAACATAAACATAACCTTATTTGGGAATCAAACTCCACAACACTGTCTTCATGGACACTCGGAGGTGACTGTCATCACTTTTTTATTAATTTTAATAGGTAATATATCTTAAAAACATTTTTAATTAATAAAAATGCACAATTAAATAACCTCAAAAATGCTCCGCTACCCGCCAGCTATCGCGAGCTAACCAAGAAAGTGTTGTGTTTTAGTTAGTTGTTTACTAACTAAAATACAATATAAAAAAAGCATTGAAAAGCATATTAGTTTAAAATGTTAGTTTAGTTCATTTATTGGCTTTTGGTATAATATGAGACAGTATTGGGTAAGTTATAGAGGTACTAGAAGTGAAATAGAAATCGTCTCATTCCGAGTTTCCGGCACTATTCGCGTGGAAACGTATCGTCTCGGAGCGAGACTCTCGCCACACGAGCGTGTTTTTTAACATCGTCTCGTAGCGAGATCCCTGGCACTCAAACGGTTAAGTAGTTGTAAAGTCAAGATCCTAAGGACATAAAATTTGGGACATAGGGTCCTCTTGGTCTAAGAACTTATAAATTTTATTTGTAAAGAGTATAAGAGCAGCATGTCCGTATATACGTCTGTACGCTACCTCTTTTACTGCGTTCCACCCTTTATTTACATAATTTATTATATAGTTTTTATTTCAAAATTTACCGACAGGGACTTCTTTAAATCGTTTGTCTATTCTTTTATGCTCAATTTCTTTGGCTACGGTCTGCTTCTCTTGTAATTCAGTTGTATCTATTTATTTTGGGTATAAGTATTACCTTTTTTGCCATCAAGCAATTAAAGCTGCTAGTTACTTTCAAACGTCTATTAATCGCATATTTATTAAATATGTAGGGATGACCAGAAAATACAAATGAAAATTAAATATTTGATTTGAAACACCCATAATAAAAGTTACTCCAAAGTTTTGGCACTAAAATTTAGAGCCAGATCAATACCGGGGAAATATTTTTTGACTCTGTCGAACTCTCTTATTCTAGATGAGTTACAGTTTACCTCCCTGTTAACTTGGTAAGTTATATTAACAAAGTTTGTTCACAACCTGACCTAACCTGCTCGCCAGGTTGTAACTTCTACCTTCACTCTTAGATAGTGTTGATGTCAGTTTGTATCTGGAAGCAGCCCAGAACATATCATGTTTCAGGTAGTTTGCACGTCAAGTCTAAGATCCAAGTGCACTGAAAATTTGAGATTATTGTTTGCTTGTGTAACAAAAAAAGTATTATAAAACTTAAAAAAACTACCAACAATAAAGTGACTACAACGTGACATGTGTTCATAATTACTTAACCTTTAGATTTTTAGAGACATGCCATTTTTTTATTAAAATGTTTTAAGTTACTCTTTATATAGGTGAATATATATATATATATATATATATATATATATATATATATATATACATGAAATTGTATAAATGGCAATTGCCTTAATTAATTTTAATAAACATTGAATACAAAAAGTACTTGCTCCGCCGGGAGTACTTTTTGTGATTCAATGTTTATTGAAATTAAATAAGGCAATGGGCCATTTATACAATTTAATGAAGATAAAAGTCGTTTGACAGGTATTTGGTCTTCCGATCATATGTTAGTTTGCTTATTTAAACGCATATGTGACAGATACGGCCAAATACAAAATAATTTAATCGAAAAAAGTAAGCGCTTTATATATATATATATATATATATATATATATATATATATATATATATATACATATATATATATATATATACACACACACATATATGCGTTTAATAGTATATATATTACTATTGGTGCATTATATACAGGGCCGTACGCAGCTTTGTTGGGACCCGGAGATTATATTCTGTCGGGCCCTGTTACGTCTATTCACCGCGTAATAACCTAATTATTGTTAAAACTGACCTGACTCACACCACCACAAAACAACAAGAAGTACACCACACCGCGTGTCAAGTATCAGTCTTCGCTGAGGCTGCAAGCAAGTTTTAATGTTTATATTTTCTTTCGTTAGGATAAGCTACATATGATTCATAACACCACAAGTTAAAAGAGTATATAATTGTAATCAGTTTCTTTGAAATATATTTTATTCCATAATTTCCAAGCTTTTCTTAAGGAAATGTAAAATTCTTTTACATTTAATTGTAATATATATATAATAATATTTAGTGTATATTTCTATAGGCCGGTTCGTTTAAAAGTATCCTAAGGAGCAACAGAAATGTAATCCTTTTTAATTCCTTGATTGATAAGCTTTGCTATAGCTCAGATGAAAGTTTGTTATTAACAACAAATAATTCTTATAAAACATTATTGATACATGAAAAAGTTCAAAAGAATATTGATATACATATTATACCACAAGGTATTTATATGGATAACTAAAATTATATTTTTGTACACAATGCAACCTGTCTTAGGATATAGATTTAGTATAAATTTAAGAATTTATGGAAATATTGTCAACAAAGCTGGGATCATTTAAGTTACTATCAATTAATAAAAAACGTATAATTAATATATTTCTTAAAAATATAAAATATACACGAGTAATTCTGGGATATTTTATAATATAATACAATTGTTTTAAAGTGTTTAGTTCTATGTTATTACGCAAATATTTAATGCTAAGAGGTGTGTAATTTTTTAGAAAAATGTTTTTGCATTATTAAAATAATAAGATTTGTTATTGCAACCATACAATTAGTTTGATATAATTATACAAAACGCTATTAATGTAGTATATGAGGCAATATTTTCCCTATATTATTCCCTGAAAAGCTTAATATCGTTTATAAAACCCGCCCTGCCATGAATATTATTAACATTTCAAATTACATTTCAGTATTCAATAAAGTCTGCAACGTTACAATCTTTTTTTTTATTTTAGGTATTTTCCTTGTTTACCTCACTTAATAGTAAGTTTAAAATGTGCTTAATAGTTTATTATTCAAAATAGGTTTTATATAATATTATTGATTTACCGTATTATCAATGTAAAATTTACATATTAAAAATTACAAAAATTTACGTGACTGTTGTACTACAACGTATTATTATACATACTTGTTTTTTTCGTACATTAATGTTTCCAGCAAACCGTTTTTAATCAGGTTTTGACGCATTTTTATTACTAGTGTACAATTATTTCTCGGCATTTCCAAAAAAATGACAGGATTATCGACTTAATATGACTATAAAACGTTCATAATAGTCAGCATTAATACAGCTGTAGATGTGTAAAACTATGGTGGGATTAAGAAAACAATACGGCAAACGTTATGTTTTGGATCTTTATTTTAAACGGCATATTATACTTATGCATTAAAAAGCGTTTAAATCATTTTGTAAATATTGTTGTAACCATTTAACAAAAACAAACGGTTTATGTTTTACTGTTAACTATGGCGGTATTACAAATATAGAATAAAATAAAATTTTAATTATAATAGCCGTAGTTGTATACATTCAAGATATGATATAAAGAAACGTAAGGTAAATGTTAATTTATGCTCGTTTATTTAAACTGGATACTTTATTTGCGCTTCTGAAAAATTGTAAATTATTTTATATATGTTTTAACCTTGCCATTTTACAATAACAGTCGTATTATCTAAAGATGAACAGATGACGTGACAGCTGGTAGAAGTTTTGTTTTTAGAAGTATAAACTAATTTTGCGGATTTACTAGGACAATTATCTACTTATATACAATTCTAATGTTCCACTTATGCTGCCAAATCTTAAAATATTGTTTTCCTTCGTACTGCACATTAGAGTTGTTAAGAAAACTCAGACTAATAAAAGCGTCGTTAGGATTTAAATGCATTTTGGTACAGTACAAGGCAAAATTCAATATAATATGTGGACGATGGCATTCGGTTTTATATTTCATTAACTTGTCTTGAGACAGTGAAATTAATTAATATCTTTCTGGTTTGCTATTGCTATTTATTCTATAATTTTATTAAGAGATTGAATTCATGGTAGACAATCTTCTACTTTTTTCTTAGGCAAAGTACTCAATCAGTAAAAGAGTGTGTAAGCTAAGAAACTATTTTTCCCTAGAGCAGAAAAATTAATGCAACCTGTTTACTACTGACCACGTATTAGTGTACTAAAATGTGTATTATGTTCTTAGTGTAATATAATACGTGTCAGTGGTGTCAACATAACTAATATTACTCTTCCAAAGTAAATTTCGTCCATTGTGTTTCCCATAACGCAATATTCTCTCCAACCTGCGAAGGTGAATAATACAGAGACACGCAGAGATTTCGATGTGCCGGTATTAAAGCCTGAGGATTTATCATCAAATCTACCTTTAGAGCTCAAAGAATATGGAATTAAATTTTATATTAAGATTTATTTGTGGAATAATATACCACAAAACATTCTGAACTCTTGCACATTTTACATTTATAACATATATTCTAGTAAATTTAAATAAGTATGAAAGCATCGTAAAGTTAATTTTTTATATAAAGAGACTTAATTTTGTCGCTACTAATAGACATTACAGTATTAAACAATGTTAGTAAATAGTTTTTGCAAGATGTGACAACGTTTGCCTTACCATTCCTTGTTTAGTATTCGTTACTACAACTAGTAATCCAAATACATTTCATTCTACCATTGTTTTATTTTCATCGGTTTTGATCAACTCAAACCTTATATTTAAAACAATTATAGTAACTACAAATTAAATAGCTGATTGGCACAGTGCCAGAATTAGTGGTTTTGGAGTTGCAAATAGTTTTTAATCATACATTAACACACAGCTCCATTATTTTAGGTTGTATAAGTTGGTTGATCGCAATTTAATATGTGCCTCTTGTCAGTTCTATTTGAATAGACGTTGATTCCAGACCTATTGTGACCTGCAGTCTGTAGTTCAGTTTAAATAAGTAGTGTTTAGTTTTTATCAAGTCCATGTTTTAGAGTTAAAATAGAGGCGGCTGCAGTACTGGAACAAGGGTGCTAGCCGTTACTACTGACAGTCATCCACTAGAATTATAATTTTATTTTAAGAGCGCGCAATACACTAAAGCCATTTATATTATAAAAACTCACAGACGCTGTATAGCTAAAATGTCTATACTTTGCTAGGACTGATCAGATAAAGTCTTTAAGCCTTAGAAAGCGATATTGTTTTATGTCTAGGTCTCTCAATGCATTGAAATATGTAATAACAAAGAGTAGTTCGTATAATTCAAGTCACCACTTTCAAACGTGGTATTTGATAGGTTCACTAGAGAATTTGTTCTAAGTTGCCTGAAATGGTTTCTTTTGTCTTACTCACTTGATGGTAGGATTTTGTTAACAGAGCTTCATTTTGTTTTCTCACGAGGGAGGAAATAAATGTTATACCGATCCGTCTGTCTATACATCTACCCGTCCCTCCACAATATATCACAATAATGAACCGTTAAGTGTAGTACATGTAAACACTAGTATATTTAGGTGCAGTACATGTAAAATTGTCCGCAAAAGTTTGGTGATACCTTGTGAAGAATGTGTAAAGATAGCAAGAGATCCATTGCTGGCTATTAATTAACAGATCCCCCTTTTCTAATTTTAATAAATTACCATAAGTATCAAGTACCGTGAGTTTCAATAATGAAAAAGATAGATACAAATTCATTCAATGAGACTCTTGTGTGTCAACAGTTAAATTTAAAAGAAATCAATGTCAATGTATTTGTTTTTGCTGTGAAATTAAGATATCGGTGACTTTACAAAGATTTTATACCAGGAAGAAAGTATAGTCTTAAATATGATGTGGGTTAAATAATTATTAACAAATTTAAACCATCTATGTTTGGAACTTTTTAAATAATTTTATAACATTAAAAATTTGCCATAAATTACAAGTTGTATTCCACCCTTGATACAAATCAACTGTTCCAACAAGATTGAATGAGAAAAAGTTCACGTCAGCTGGATTTTATCAAATGTTATGCACTGTGTTTAAATTTATGTTTTATTAATTCTTGTTTACATGTTATAGTTTTTTATTAATTTTTTACTCAAACACATAAAATATTTTGTAATCCATATTTTATACTATTTGCAATACCCAGGTATGAAGGACAGTGTACATGGAAGGGGGTAGTACTAGCAGAATAATTAATGATTGAAGGCTGGGATGTTTGGTGTCAGCAATACTGTCCTTTTTAATATTTCCAGCTCCTATTACTAGGTTAGATATATGGATGACGTGACCTTGGAAATATCATGCACCGCTGGCTAATCTCGTTCCGACTAAATAGAAAAAATTTTTATTTAAAACTTCCTGAAGACGGGGGTATATATATATATATATACTAATCACTGTGTTGAATAGAAGAAAACAAAAACTATTTTTCACTTCTATATTTCGGGGATTTAATACCCCCGTCTTCAGGAAGTTTTAAATAAAAATGAATAAAAAAACTATAACATGTAAACAAGAATTAATAAAACATAAATTTAAACACAGTGCATAACATTTGATAAAATCCAGCTGACGTGAAATTTTCCTCATTCAATCTTGTTGGAACAGTTGATTTGTATCAAGGGTGGAATACAACTTGTAATTTATGGCAAATTTTTAATGTTATAAAATTATTTAAAAATTTATCTTAAATTTAGGCTAAATGGATTTTTTGTCTCCAACATAATTTGATGAGCTTGCTCCATGTGCTTTAATTTTAATTTGTTGTAGTTTTCATCACGGAATTGTGGTAGTTGGTGTATTCCTTTTAATTTAAAACACTCTTAAATTTTGTCTTGTTTGTGTTCTAGACAATGTCTTGCCAATGGTTTATCTTCATCTTTATGGAAAATGTCAAACCTATGCCCTGTCTTACGGATTCTTAAATGGTTCGACGTTTGGCCAATATATTGTTTGGAGCAAAACTTACAATTAATTTCGTATATATATATATATATATATATATATATATATATATATATATATAGCTTCATACATTTTACAATACAAACTATCCTCCAGTATAGAATACAATATTAAATAGTATGCTAAAAAATAAAAAAAAATGTTTAACAAAACTTACCTTTGGCTACAACATCTTACCTTGGTTGGCTAATTACTTTTAAACGAAGTTCATATTATAACTGTAAAACCGTTTAAAATATTTACTTTGTGTAATTCCTGTTTTAATCATAATTATTAATCTTTAACTAAATTACTTCATTATTCCTCTGCGATACTGCGTCGCCTTTTTATGGCGACTTTTTAAAATTACATTAAATTTTACTGTGTTTTACTCAAGTAAATGGGAATAACACTTATTGAGTTACATTTTAAGCTTCGCCTTGCTTAGTTGCAATACATATATTAACTCAATAAAAAACGAATATTTGAGTTTTATTATTTCAGGAAATAGTTCTCATGTCATACATGTGCCGTATTGTATAATTATAGTTACCGTATGATTTGAAAAACTAAAGTTTAAATTTGGATAATTTTAATTTTTTTGACCGTTATAAACATATTGAGTTAGAATTAATAGTTATAATTTTATAATACGTAGTTTTGGATTCCCCATTCACAAATTGTACTGGTACAGTCTGTCTGCCTCTCTGACCGTCTGTGCGATAATGTTCCTTATAAAGATTTCCGATATTATTGAAATCTGGGACATAGGTCTTTCTAGTTCTAATGATAAACTATGTTGATTTTAGGATATGGTGTACAGGTACGGACCATCCGTCTTTCCGTATATATGCTACCTCTCTCAATCCGTTCTATCCCTTCCTTCAATACTCCGTGGTACCGGTATATTTTAAATGTTAGTTTCGAAATTTCCTACCAAGTCCTTCTTGATATCTTGTGTTCATCCATTTATTCACCAGCTATTTTTGTTACTTTTTGTATCTATTAGATAGATATCACTCTTTAGATGTTACTTTAAAAATTTATAACAGTTCTAAAGCGATAAATTACGTGTGATCTTTCTTATACACGGGTAACTTGGAACTATGTAGGAATTGCAAAATAAATAGCCTATATTACAAAATGTAACATTTTATTTGATATGTTTTCAAATAAAATAGCTGCAAATCAGTCAGTCATTACCATTAAACTATTCCCAAGTCTGTCAAACTCTCTTATTCTAGATGCATTATAGACTAACTCTCCATTGTCTGGTAAGTTATATTAACAAAGTTTGTTCACAACCTGACCTAGCCTACTCACCACGTGACAGGCTGTAACTCCTGCCTTCACCACTAGAGTGTGCTGATGTCAGTTTGTAACTAGAATCAGCCCAGAACGTATCATGTTACAAGTAGTTTGCACGTCAAGTCTAAGATCCAAGTGCACTGAATATGTGAAATTTTGAAACATAAGAAAGTGTTACAAAAGTCAATATTTTTATTTAGAAAAATCCGTGGATTGCAAATACATAGCATCATCAACGTGTTATATGAAATGTGCTCAGAATTACCGCAATAAACATTAAATTAAAACTTATATTTCATTGTTATGCCATTCTGATTATGAAATATAAACTATTTCTATACAGGTATGTATATATACCAATAATACACGATTTATACACTATACATTATACTTTAAAAAGCCTTTTATCTCACAAAACTTCCAGTAATGATCTTTGTGTTGGATTGGTAACAAAATTATATTTGAGAATTATAAACCACATAGTTAATAATAATTATATAATATACTATACAATTAAGTACAAATACCGCACACAAGAAAACACATACGCTATTGTTCATTGGAATATTATTACTATATTTTTACGCACATCCTCACAACAGAATACTATAAATGCTAAATATTATCCTATAAGAAGTATTATTACTATATTATTACAATATATAGGTCAAACAGGTATTACTCAAACACATAAAATATTTTGTAATACCGTATTTTATACTATTTGCAATACCCAGATATGAAGGACAGTGTACATGGAAGGGCATAGTTCTAACAGAATAAATTAATGATTGAAGGCTGGGATGTTTGGTGTCAGCAATACTGTCCTTTTAATATTTCCAGCTCCTATTACTAGGTTAGATATATGGATGACGTGACCTTGGAAAGATCCTGCACCTCTGGCTAATCTCGTTCCGACTAAATAGATAAAAATTTTATCTCTAAGAAAGACTCTTCATACAGATTCTTCACGTAGTATATCTATCGTAATATATATATATACGATAGGCATGTTATAAATAATGTATGATATACTTACAGACTTTGGGCACAGACTGCTTTAGAATTTTTATCAGACGTCTGATTCGTGGTCCAAGTGATTATTGAAAACAATCTATAAATATCTTAAAAACCTGGTTTTTAAGATACTTCACAACTCTTTATGCGTACTAAAAATTCAATAGAGGAATGCTAATGAGTTCAATAGCTAACAACTAATCTTATTTAATTAGATTATATCGGGTTTACTAAGTTATCTGCTTGTAATAGATCGATCTAGTTTACAGGATATACCGGATAACGGTCATTCATATACGTCGTATCCTCTCGTAGTACGAAATATAGGACATTACGATGAAATTAGCATAGAATTAAGCTTGATTTATAATTATAAGAACTGATTCCTTCCTAATCTCTTTCTGATACGCCTGGATGTACACATTGGCCGCGACTTTTCCCGCCCATATCGGCTATAAAGCGAACAAGGGTAACGTTCCGTGATGCGATACGAAAGTTTGTTTTCTCCTGTGAAAAACTTATATCTGTAACCCGCTAAAAGAAGTATTCAGTTGAAAACCATCCCAATACTTATTTGTATTTATACGCAATACTATTACATTTCTTTAATGAAGGTTGTAACGACAGCCATGACGCAATATTTAGCCTGGATTACTCCTTTAAGGGGGTTCGGTAGGTTAAAAATTAAAAAATTAAACATTTTTTTTTATTTCAATTTATTTTTTCTGTGTTGTTTTCTAAACATTTTGACATAAAAATTATTTAATTCTGACAATGGGAAGTATTAAAAAAAAAACAACATATTGTCTGCACAGCTGCAATTTCTATGGTAACGACAGTACTATTATTTATTTGTTATAATAACTAGCATCCAGAAACAGTTGTTTTTCTTTCAATGGTTGGCTAACCTGAAGTATTGTGCCAATAAACAGCAGACAAGAGAAGTAAGAAAACATTGTTTGTTTACATTCATGAGTTTATTCTTTATTGTGAAAACTCAAAAGTAAATACACATTACAATTATTTTTCTAAAGTGTTGTATCTAGTGTTTTAGAAGAATATATTATTCAAAATGCCTAGGAGTACTAGTGTTTTCAAGAAAAGGAAACGAGTATTTTGTAAGAAGACAGTAGAAACTGAAATTATGAAAAATAAAGATATATCCCGGCTAAAAAAGGCTCAGCGCATGATCTCGGAAGTTGCAAAAAGAAGCAGACAATCCCATGAAAGTGCTAAAAGGAAGTTGGAAGATGAATGGGAAGATTTGGAGGATCCTGATGATCCCAGTTATGGAGCAGGATGCCATTAAGTCTTCAGTTACATATTACCAAGTAAGACCAAATGTATATTTTAACTTTAAACGTTGATTTCCCGGAATTTAATTTTTTTTCTTACTTATGTACCTTTATCTCAGGAAGTATTAGATGGATCATTATGAAAAAAAAACCACTTGTACATGCCAAATATATACACATTTTAAGCGCGTAACATTGTAAAAAAAATCTTTAATAAATACGCAAAAAAATAAATAACTTAACATTTTTTCAAAAAAACATGTATTATTAAAAAAATTCTTCTTTAATGAAATTTTTCTTAAAAACCAAAATGTTTTGCGCTCTTTTTCATGATAAGGACCTAAAAAATAACACATAAAAATTTTACTGTAATCGAACCAGTTGTTCCTGAGAAAAAGGTACATAAAATATAGGAATATAGCATTGTAAGGATAGAGCCTACCGAACCCCCTTAAATAACACTAGTTATAAATTTGTAATGGCGATTATAAAAAACACCGTCTTGCCCTGAAAATAATGAACATTTCACCAAGTTAATTACATTTTAGTATTCAATATTCTCTTTAACTCCGCCGTCTTAATTTACGTACAGTATTTTCCACCTCCTGTTTTACTCACATAATAATGAATTATGTTTTATAATCTCCTTGATTTTCTATATTATCGCTACAAATTTTAAATATTACATATCATAAACTGTAAGCTATTATGTGATTATAAGTATAAAAAAATATTTATTTTCTGGACTTTAACTGTCATAAATAGTCCCTTTTTTATTATAAATTAGACTACTTTTATCCTGTATCTGATGATTTTTTTCTGTAAATATAAAATAGGAATTACAAGTTTTGAAAAGTTCATAAACATTGGCCTTAATTTAGCTGCACATGTATAAATTCCAGGCGGGATTAAGAAAACTGTAAACAATCGTTAATATATCATCTTTATTTGAAACAAGATATTTTAGTTATTCTTAAAAACGGTTTGAATAATATATTGATATAGTTACGTCATAAATTGACAGTAAAAAGCGTGTTATCTAAAAGTGCTCACAAGATTCTATGGCAGCCGGTACAAATATTGTTTTAAAAGACTAAACCCTAAGACTGCTGTTGACTGATTAAACCCACATTTTCCTTATATACAGTTCTATTATTCCATTTATTCTTACAAATATTACGACATAGTTTCCTTTATACTGTATATTGCAATTAATAATAAAGTGATAGAGATCAATAGATGTTGCATCCGGATTTCAATATCCTATTTGTAATCAAATCGATGTAAAACGTTGTAAAATAATCGTCTAAAATTAATATTTGGGGTGTTCCCATTATAGTATCACAAACTTCCGTGGCTCTTACTACTTGCGTGTATATACACACTGTGTTTTGCGAGAGGTTAGCACAACTTCAGGACGTGATAGTCAGTTAATATGTGTTTTGATTAAAAAATCATAACTCAGAACCCGTTAAAAATAACATGAAACTTAGCAGTTACGCAAATAAAAAAAAAAAAAACATAAAAACACTAAATATAACTTAAAATTTTTAAATGGTGGCATTGAATTTATTTTAAACTTGCAAGAAATAATTATTTAATGCAAAATTAATGATAAAACTAACAATATCAATTTTTTTAATCGGATAAATATAAAATAATTACATCAATTTTAGTTGGTGATTTTTTATTGCTTACATGTGTCCAAAGAATCTTTTTAAGTACTAGATCTAATTGTTTGTTATTTAATGGTCTTCGTTGAGAGATGTTGTGCAGGGTAAGGTCACTTATGTAAATGGCGGCAATATCAGCTACTGTATGGTACTTGGCACTTGAGATCCTCATTACTGGACTCTATAAACACACAATATACCACATAAATCTTATAAATAAGCTATTTAGATGTTGAAATATCGCTTTGGCAAAAAATTATGTGACAAAACAAGTGTCTCCATCGTTGCTTCATTATAATATTTTATTTTGTTATATCTGTTATATAACTCATTTTAAATTGCATTGCGTGCATAAATTTTTCATTGTAAATAAAATATACTTGACATATATTAAATTGATTTTCCTTTTTATGTATGGTTTAAGGTTAATTACAAGTAAAAAAGAATATATTTACAGTGTAGTTGCAGACTGACCGTAGAGTATACAAATATTTTTAAGCATATTCAATAAAGGATATTGAAATCTAAAAGAGGTTCCGTAGTTAAATTTGATATTTGAAGTACACAAATTATTCTTGTAAATATATAAACACACTGAGGTATAGAAACGTTAAATCATGTAACGCAGCACAATATTTAAATACATATATTATACTAATATCGGCAAAAAATATTGTTTTAAACGCATAATCCTGCTATATTGTCAATTTTGTTTTAAAATTGTAGGTAAACTGTTTAAGACAATGTTAGAAGGATCATATAATAGGTTATGTAATTTAATAAAAAAACTACTATAGCAATAAAATTATCAATATAATAAACACCTTTTATTATTCCCCAAGTAGTCACGTAGACTAATGGTTGTGAATGTGGTAGACAAATCGGATGGTTACGACTCTAGTTTTAAACTACATCTTAATTCACAATAAAACTCTGGCTAACAACTATTTTGTTGAAACTGGTAAAATAAACGAAAGAAAATCACTATTAAGCATCTATTTATGAACTAAATAGTGTATTATGTGTTTACCGAGATATAATAAATGTTAATTGTGTCAAACGAATTAGTATAAGCCTTGCAAAGGTCAAGTTTGTCTTTAGTGTTTACAAGGACGCAATTTTCTCTCTACGCTCCGAACATGAATAATTCACAGAGAGTGTACAGTATGTATCTTTGTCGAAGCCTTTGGCTTTATCAACATATCTACCTTTTCAGCTTACAGACCACAGTAAGATTTGCAATAGTTATTTGTGTCTGCAATATTATATCTTGAACATTGTAAAACTATTACACCTTTTCCATTCATAAAATAGTTTCCACTCGATGTAAGTAAGTATGATAGCAACCTGGTATAAAGTTTTATATTACACCCTGATTAAATGAAAATTGTGGTGACATATGTTGTATCCTATTAATGCGATGACGTCACATTAGCATTACAAGAATAACCTGACAGAAACCTTTTATGCGTTAATTTTTACATAGTAAAAGTTAAGCCGTTTACTGTAGTAAAAATAAAGTTGAAACTCTAAATAAAAGGATGATAAAGACGTGTTTGTAATTCACAATATGTTTTACAGTATAAAACGAGATGTGATCAAATGGATTTAAATCTCTTTACAGACTATTACCAAAATTTAAAAAAATATATTTATATAACGTATAATCTGTCATTAAGGAAATCGAGGCATCAAATATATAAATTCTTTCAGTTACATAAGCAGTGAGAACATCATGAAACATTAACCTAAATAATAGGTAATACTTTTAGAAGAGTACATTTTATTCGTTCGCTTTGAAAAAGGCCCGATGGTTTTGAAACAATGCTACAATTTAGTTTCGCGAGATGTGACTTAAAACCAGGAACACTTTTTATTTTTAATATATATTACTCTAAACACTAAACCACTTACATAATATTGCATCTTAGTTACAGATTCTATATATTAACAATTCTCACATAAAATTTGTTATGAATTTATAAAATTAGGGTAGTAAAGTGTTAGTATGGAAAAAGAACTTGTAAGTTTTAGTTACAAATAGTTTATAATACTAAAGTATCACATATTTTATTGAAACTTATTGAAGATTTGTTTTTTAACTCAATCAAAACTTATTATCATTATTGTAAAAATATATCTTGTGGCTTCGTAACACTTTTAAACATTTAGAGACTTTATAATCTTGAATCCTTATATGAAAATGTTTTAAGCTCATACATTTGAAGAACGTAAATTTCTTTGAGTTGCAATTAATATGAAATTATGTTTGTAAAAATATTTAGGTATAACTTATTACCTCTATACTTCTGTAACATTACTCAGCCACCATCTTGAAGTTGTCGAAAAAAATATTAACAATAAATTGTGCTACAAATTACTTGAAAATATTATGAAACGTTTGAAGGGTAAGGCTGCCTAACAAAATCACTCAATCTATATTATAACATACTGCCGCTGTTCTAAGTACAGTCTGAATCTATTATTAACTACTGAAGTTATCTTGTTCAAAATTATTCACTCAATTTTGTATACTTCTTAGAACGTTTTTCGCCGACTATCTGGTAATTTTTATGAGATAAAAACTCGAGGGAACAAACCGTATTGTGAATAATCTGAAAATTTAAAACCAGTCTTTTGTCCTTTAATGCAAAGTAACTTATATAACTATTCCTATTATAGAAATATAATACAGGTTTTGTATATATTTTTTAAATGTATCGATTTGGGTAAATAATGGCAGTTGACTCAGTTAAAATATTTAGTAGAATGTTTTTCACCTACATATTGAGATTTTTTATTGGTTAAGTCGGACTAACGAACTCGTCAAAGCTATGTGCATGTTCTGCCTTTGCACGAAGTAAAAAATAAACATTATCGTGTTCTTAAGATCTTGTTATACGAGTATTTTAATAGCCTATATATAAATATACATAAAATTATAGGTTCTTTTGATTGTGGTATTGCTAAAAAAATGTTGATTGTCTTCCGGAAATTTTGCCTAAAACTCAATTGGATACAATGTCAATTAAAACTTTCAAAACTCGTCTTTTAAATCTTCAACTGCTTTAAGTAAATACGCTTAAATGAAGATAGAATCATGTAGCGAGACTATGTCACGAAATATTTTTATATACATGCACGAAACTTTATTTACAAAGGGAAGATAGCCTTACAATGCTTTAGTTTTATATACATGTCTTTTTTATGATTGTAAGTATATCCGTCATTTCAAGAATGAACGGAGGTATGGATTTTAATCTTCGCATGCAATCCAAGCGAGGTCTGTTATGATACATGCTATGGCGTACTTCTATCTAGTTGGAAATGGAAATATAAATCCAAAATTCATGATCACAGGAAGTCACTGAATTGATAATAATTGTGTTCCAATAAAACCGATTGACGCAGAGACCAAGCTTAGAAGTCAATGGCTGATAAATAACTTTTCAGTCTAATGAAGTCAACACAGATCCTTCCCAGGCTGGTTTCGGTTTTACAGCCACGTATATTTTATATTTCATGCTAAAGAATATAACTTTAAAAAGGATTAATATTTTATTAATATCAATATTTTTGGGTTATCTGGACGATCATCGCCTGACCTTGAACCAAAAGTCTGTGTACTTTACTGTTTATAAATTTATTTATATTAATCACATTATTTAATTACATTATCATTAATTTTATATGGCATAAAAATATCAATAAAATGATTCAAAGCTTGTGTATGTTCTATCAACCTATCAGCCCCCTGAGCCTATTGATACATAGCTTTCCAGCAAAAGTATATTTGAAGGAAAGTGCTGTTCCTTTTCAGATCGACTTTCGTACCAAGTGCATTTATTTTATATGCCCATTCCAAGGTTTACTACAATAAATTCTCGATTATAATGTTTCGATTAAACAGCGTAATATTATCTTTTTCGTCACATCATTTTTAAAAAACTTTATGTGCTTGTAACTTAGCTTTATAATTATTTAACGTGTACAATAAGATAATTAAATCAAGATTTTTACGTAGAATAAACCAGTATTTTTTTATTTTGATTTTAGATAATTTGAAAAAGCAGAACGCCATATATGCTAAAACTTACAAATATTTAAATAATTTGTTTAAATTATTTAACAAGAGTTTTCTGCAATACAAATTATTATTCGAGGAATTCATGAATTTAATTTATCCATACATTATACATTGTTGGATTCAGGTTCTACAGTAAAAGAGTAAGTAAGAGGACCTTGCAATAAAGTTAGACGTATCTAGTAACCACAAAATCCAAATAACTGTGAAAGCAAACTTAAACTTACGTTGTGTGCTAACTTCCTAAGCCATGTGTAAAAGCCTTAAGGGGTGAGTTTCGGTTTATAACCATACAGTTCTCCATGAGACAACAATAGATTTTATATAATCTCACACTTTTAAATGATTTATAGATTTATATTTTTAACTACGGCACATATTTTGCCAATATTTGTGAATTAATGAAAATTGTATAATATATTGTATATATACCGGGTGTCTAAAACCACTTCCTTTTTACTTTATTATGAATAGAGATGTAGTGATCATGTCTGGATCTCTCACTATCCTGGCAAGTGCGCTACCACTACAACACTTACTTTTTTACTATTCAATTATTTTAATTGTAGCCGTTTCTGCTGCATATATTTGTTAATAACAAAACAAAAATTTTAAGTGAAGGCGAAATACCTATTAATTAGCGTATTAATTAAATTATACTTCAAACACCCACGTCTGGAGGTGTTTTCCTAGCCTTTACTAGAGCACTAAAAATCTTGTACTGGATTGGTAGTCTCAACTGTATAAGGTATACCAATTACAACGCTATCAACTGACCGCTGAGTAGTAATATATCAGACCTCTGTCTTCCGTAATCTAGAACACTGAATATTGCCCGCACACTCGAAACTACACAATGGACCACTGGAAGAGAGACGGTGTACTACTTTTGCAGCACTCAAGTATCTTACACGACAGGAGTTTATGGAGTTCGGGTTTAGCGAATATATTTATTTAATCTATAATGGGTAGTGTAATTTTTAATGGACAACACTTTAATGTAAAATGTTATTAACAAAGACAGGTTCACTGTCCAACTTTAACATGTAACTTAAAAAACACTGCTCTTAAATGCAGCGGATGTGTTTATACCATAAAAATAAAATACCACCTTTAAATACCACCTTTTCAATGAGGGAATCCTCGAGAAAGGATATTATGCAAAAAGAAACCAAAATTAAGTTAAAAAAAAACTATTTCCTAATATGAATTATAGATTCTTTCATTAAATTGCTTAATATTTGCAAAACAATCATTATATACTCAAAATAATTGATAATACAAATTAAAATTATTCAGCAATAAATGAAGTCTGTGCCAATATGTAATGTTATCAGTTCTGTTAGGAACTGTTCAAGCACTACAGCATTTCAGTAACGCTAACAATACTGTTATTAAGTTCCAGATAATAACTTCATAAATATACATAATCTTTTATTTAAAATCTACAGAGCAATTAAAATAATAATAGTGTTAGGCCTATATCCCACAGAATGAAATTATGTTTAGGTAGTCTAAGATGTAATAATAAATACGTTTCATTGTTTATTGTTTTTGTTAATTTAATAATTACAAATTTTATAATACGTATAGAAAATATACTTGCTAATTTGTAAAAAAGTAAACCACCATCACAAACATTCACGTATGTATTACGAATGCAAATTTTATCAAAATACGAAATCCTATAACAAAAAGGACAACTACGCAAAATGTTTCGCAGATATGAACAATGTATACATTGACACAAAATCTGCACCAATTTGGTTATAAGTAACTCTCCTTCATATTATCCAATTACGTCATTGCCAATGCCCGTGATTGACCCTAGGACGCGTGCAATCCCGAGCAAATAAGAGTAACCCTTATCGCCAAAATTTTTGTTAAAAAGAGAACAACCCAATAGAATATCTGATTCCTGAGTTTCTCTATAAATAAATAAAGCTCCAGTATCAGTGCTATTTTATAATGTTTCCTTTTTGAGGAATTAAAGCAAATATTTTAATATCATTTAACAATTCAAAAAATATTTAAATTTTATTTATTCCATGCAATAAACAACTCAATACTGTTCAAACTATTCAAATTTAACGAAGATTGCTAAATAATAAAATTCTCGACATCCTGACAATTTGTCTTTAATAAAGGATTTTTTTGGATGTGGGATTATATTGCTTCGCCAATTTACTATGCTAAATACCTTTATAAAGATGTGTTACAATTATTATTCTACATACGGAATTGTCTCATGAATATAGTATTCTATCCGAATAAACCCTTCATACTTAAGTATCTTTTTTAACTGTTGGATCAAAATTTTGATAAACGTATTGAATACCAAAATTATGTAACGTATGCGTTGCACATTGATTTTATTCACTATGATAAAAATAAAAACATCTACACATTGTATTCCACCAGTTACTAAAATGTACTACTATGATATGAAATTATTCACAAGCAAAGGCTTGCCAAAAACTTGTCATGAGCGAAACGACTTTCAAGCAGAATTATTAAAAATTCTTTTGCAGACGTGTACACAAAACGTAATGGAAAATTGTTTCAAACAAAATCAATATTTATTAATTGGTTTTATGTCAACTATATTTAAATTCCCTTTGGTTTATAACTTTTAAATTTAAAAAAAATTTTAAAGAGTTTTATTTTTTTTATTTTCTTTACTAGAAACTACGTTGACGAAAAATTTAGTTTATTTTATAAAAACACTACTTTGAATATTCGATATTACAATTAGTATTTTTAGATAAGCTTATTTATTATATATATATATATATATTATATATATATATATATTTATTATTTGTTGCAGCTGTATTATTGACGATTATCAATTCGAAGAATATTCAGGATTTCCTCATTTACCTAACATTGCTATTTCTGTAACACATGCACAACTAATGTTTCACCAGTGAAATTTTAAACCCGTAGTTACAAAGAAAGTTTTCATGACCTGTAAAGATATTTACTGAAACTAAAGATATTTATCATTGAGTTTCCATATTTACTCTAAAGAAGATAAACCTAATAGAAATACCCTCTAATTTGTAAAATTAAATAACGTTGAAGACACTTGCACTTTCAGATCTTGCTACAGATAAAGCGAATTTTTTTAAAAAAAGGTCGCATGAATTAACCATTGTGTCATATATACGGTCAAAATATGGAACCGTATACTAACAAATTTATTACAATATATAACCAAATGTAAAACTTATTTACTTATCAAAAATTTTCAATGGTATTATCTAATCTTATTACTTGACGACACATTTTACATGATACTACATGTAGAATTATATATTAAATCGATATGAAAAGAAATAATACGTATATGACTATAATGTTGCACCAGAAGTTCAATCCTAACTTCATGTGACCAAACTAAATAATATTGTTGTTGTTAAAATTTAATTTACAATAAGAAAAACAATGATGGTTCTACGTAGTAGAATCAATTTCATTCTGTAAGCATTGTAAAGCTGAAATAAAATTACCCTCTGGCAAATTCAAGTCTTCGTGTTGGAACTTTTATTTCATGTTTCGTGTACATTTAATGTATTATGAATGGCTGTACAGATACTAAACATTCATAAATGTATCAACAATAGCAACTTACGGTAGTGGATATATTGACAACTAGGAGTTACCCACTATTTTGCGCCCAATTTATACGGAGAATAGAAAAATAGTGGGCATTTTCTTTTAATACAAATTCTAACCTCTCCTACATTTTAATTTAATCAAACTAGCGTAGACATTTGACAAGTAGTATTTGTCACTTAATGAATTCTGTAAGTACAGCTTTGTTAAAAATTCAATTGCCAAAATAAAGCATAATTATTAAATCTCTTACGTTCAGTAGAAACAATCCGGTACATATGGAAGATGTTAATAGTTTAAAAGTTTTATCTCAATAATATCGAGATAAAGTTTCGCCCCAAAATTGTCACTTATAAAAAATGTAATACTATTTTCAACATTAGACATTAAATACCATAACAAGAAATTCTATATGAGTTGTAGTGTTCAAAATCTGCATTTAAATTGTTGAAAATGTAGGATGGATTATAAGGACAAATTATAAAATCAGTGCTACTTTCGAAAAAGAGGAACTTCTTTAACAAATACATATATTGCTTACAGATAAAATTGACTTGGCTGTACTTTTCAACTGTAAACAATGTTTTAAATATTTTAAACACATACCTTTTAATAATCTATGCTCTTTAGACTTTAATCTGTCAATTAAAAACAAAGGAACCATTTTATTTTGTTTTACCTAGAAATGTATACACATGTTCTTAAATGTCTATATTGAAACTAAGTAAAACATGAGAAATGATGCCAATATCATAACGTTATGTCATATTCCCGGAGGACATGTCTGAATCCTCATATTTCCAATCTTGGATTCTTATCGTCCTTCTACAATACTTCTATCCTGCATCCTGTACAGCATCACTGGACTAACAAAACCTGAGTTTTTTTTCTAAACATAGGACCAGTATGAGCAGTAAAGATACCTTACACGATATATTAGAATGGATGTCTTTTTATGGAAGTCCTTCCTACGCCAATGTTATTTCAGTTAGACAAAAAATTTTTGTCTAACTGAAAAAACTGAAATTTTTGTCTTTTATATTATATAAAAGACAAAAATTTTTATATAATATAATAAAATATTTTACGTGGAAACGGTTCAATTTCATTTACAAATATATATATTGACCTCCCTGTTCATAAAACCCGTACCTTCCGACTATCTAACTCATGCAAAAAGCTGATGATTAACAGACATTTAATTGACTGAGTATTAGAAAACAGCATTTATATAGCTCCAGGACCATGAAATATTTTATTTTTCTATTTTTTATATATGTATTTTTTATCCGTATTATAAGAAAGTAAATATTAATATTCGGTGACAATAATTTAATTTCGGTAGAATCTTGCATTGTAGTAACTTTCCTAGCTTACTGTAATTAAAAAAATGCCTTTAAACAAATTTGTTATTAAAAGTAACTTAATAAACGAAAATTGTAATGTATCATATGGAAAGATATCTTAAGAAACATCCCATACTTAGAACTTAAAATTTGCGTGAAAATCTATTTCTAGGTAGACAAGAAATAGATTTTTTTATTTTGCATGTTCAACCATTCAGTTTCGCTGCAGGTAATTGAAGCCCAATTGAAGCAAGTCATCACTCAGTAGGCAAACACAATTTCTTTTTCTCTGCAGGGGCGGTGTAAAATTTGTGTATGATTGTCAGCCTCTACATAGGACATCTCGAGAATGAAATAAACTAGAAAATTGCAATTTTTCACGTAATCTCAGCGAAGGGTGTTACGCGACAAATGGTGGCGTACTGCTACGTTTGTCACCCAGTATGTTACTCCGGATGATAGGTATGACATACTTAGAAGCTGAATTAGAATAAATTCATACTGATTTTAAGGACAAAAACTTAATGAAAATCTGTAATTATTGAATTTATAAAGAGTCTGAAGGTTTTCAACATAGGTTTGAAATATTCTTACCTGTAAAATATTACTTTCGTCAAGCCCTATGTAAAGCTGCCTCAAGTTTCAAAAATATACATACCTGTTTACTATAAATATATTCTAGTATATAATACGTAAATATTTCTTAAAAAACAGGAATAAACAGCAATTTTAAACGTATTTATTACAAGTGAATTACATTTTAACATGAGATAGTAAAAGTTATAGCCTAAAAGTTAAAGACTTTATTTTTTTGGATAAAACGTCAGAGTCCTGTCACGTGACACCTTTGGTAGCGTACTCTTCTTTGTAAATACAAGACAGTGTAAAAACAAAGATCTGTTGCTTTCGTTATAAACATCTATAACTCTAAATCCCTCGCTCACATTGTAAACTTGTTGTGTCTTATCCGATATTGAAGTAGATATATCCTCTATCATCCACATGAAACTTTTTTGTTTCCTGAATGAAATGAACAACTATTTTTATTCTATTCTTGTTAAGTTGAGTAACTTATAACTATTCTTCTCTTCTATTAACCTCAATTTAAAACACCTTTTATACTAAAACATTTTAAAAGGGATTTTGTTGCTTTTTTAGCAAGTATATATTTTTATTTAAAAATGCCCTATCATTGTATCAATATTGAATCTGTTCCATGACCCTAGAATAAACCATTGCCTTTGACAACTCTGATATTTATTACGACACATTTCTTTTATAGAGAAGTAGTTAGGAAAGGCGATGTACATAAAACATCGTAGTTATAGCATGACTCCTTTTTTTATTTAAATAAATTTATATTTAAATGGAAGTATAAAATGTGTTTTTTTTTACGTAGACCAATAATAAATTCAGTAATTTCCCTTTAAAATAACCATTACAATAAATAGTTTCACCATAACAAGAGGACCAATTTAGGAATGATAAAAATATATGTAATGAGTTATATATAAATGTATATAACATTGTTTATAAAATATATGTATTATAATGTTTAATTTTTTTGAGCATATTACATGGTTAATAGTAGTAGTTTTTCCTGTTTTTGATTATTCTTTGGCGCTTATTGTAAATGTAAATTACTATCATTACTAAGTTACAGAGAGCACAAAATGCGATGCGTACGGTATATTTATGGTGAGATTAGATGAACAAATTTTATAGAGATTTAGGGTGGTTAATAGATAAAAGAAAGGATTGAATATAATGTTTTAACAGTTATGTACAGTATTCTAAGGAACATAAACCTGATTAGTTGAATATTTATACCAGAATGGATCAAGTACATGCAAGGCAAACGAGATTTGGAAATTCACGTTACAGTTTCCAATTCATAGGACTACTACGTACTCCAACCATGTTCAGTCTATAAGAAACATGAATACACTGGATGACGATGTTATTATAAAAATGGCGTACAAGTAAAAGATTGTTTAAAGAAAAATGAGAGGAATCCTTTTACAGAGATATACTAATTATTATAAACAATAACAACATAATGTAATTTGAGACAAAAGTGTGTTTTTTTGTGAAACTGTTTAATGTTATTAAAATTTTTGTATTTAATAGATTTACATTATTCATATGCAGAAAAATATTTTATTTCTACATTTTGTAAAATTTATTGTTATTATTATTATGTTGATTCTTGATACAACTGATATAATGTCAATAAGCTGTCTGAAACGACATTGCTTTGTGATAAATAATGTGTTTTGTTTTGTTCTTTTTTCATGTACAGAAACAGATTTTATTATTATTAATTGTTATTATGTAAAATTTTGTATACAATTTTAGTACAGTTTAAAATATTATTGTAAATGATGTATTCGTCACAACTCTGTTTTATTTTGTAATGTATAATTTTGGAGCCTGTCCTGGCGGAAGAGTGGACCTATGGTCTCAAGCCAGGGCAGGTAAATAAACGAATTGTCAATTGTCAATTGTCAATTGTCTCTCTCTCTCTCTCTCTCTCTCTCTCTCTCTCTCCTCTCTCTCTCTCTCTCTCTCTCTCTCTCTCTCTCTCTCTCTCTCTCTCTCTCTCTCTCTCTCTCTCTCTAAGATCCATTTTTGCTAATAATATCATGACTTATTATACATGTTACTGGTATCTGACGAGAAATTCTAAAAGTATTAAAAGCTAAATTATAATTATATTTATGTGGTAAACTTACAACAGATTATAATTTAAAAACTAAAAGTTTTATTATACTTATGGTTTGTCATCTGTTTCTCTATTTGATAATTATTTAAAAATTTATAGACTCATAACTTTGTATTAGTGGTGAATAGTTTCTAATCTTTACGAATTATAATTACAAGTTTAATTGTAAACAATGTGACAAAGTATATTTTAAGAACATTCAATTATATGATACACAATATTTTTAATAAACGGAGTAATTCTCCCTTAAGTTATTCAACTGTGTAAAAGTAATATCTGAATATTAATCTTAAAGTTCCTGAAATGCCCAGCCTTAGTATTGTATCACATTATACGAGTTTCTGAAGTTTTAATAGCTTTACTTGAATTTATAAGATGTTTAACTTATAAAAAGGATTTTTATTAACCAACATCTTGCTGGGACGTAATATACTTTTACGTTCTTCAGAGTACAGTTATTTAGAGTGCTCTAACATAATTTTGCTAAAACTATCTTTTTTTTTAGATTTTATAAAGAATTATTTTTTTGTTTTATACTTTCTCATCATTCTGTGACAAAATAACGTGTAATTTTGTTTAAAGCAAAACATTTATATTTACCTTATTGAAATTTTTACACTGTGTATAATATAGACGTCAAGTTACAAAGTTATCAATTGTAAGAGATAATAAATATAAAGAGATATACTGATGGGATCTATAAACATATTATTTACTTGAACATATCATGGTCAAATGACAGTTATGATTAAGCAAATCAGGATCAGAGAATGGAAATAGATCATTAAGAGCAGTTAGCTGTATATAAGAATTAATTGTAAAGGTATACACTTGACACATTGCTATTTATTATACTGGATAATCTACGAGATTGCAAGGGTTGGATGCAACGCAGACAAAAGGGATGATAGACCCAAGCTCTTTTCTCCAGAGTCCAGCAACGACATAACGACTGGAACACTCCATGCTTAGATGTGCGTGACATCTGATTAATCTAATTAAGTTGTAAAATTGTATTGTAACAACTGATGGCTGTAAATGGCTTGCATTTTGTTAAAAAAAATTGAATTGAAGTTACATAGAAGATGAGTAACACTAATTAATACTAAAGATGAAACAATATCTTTGGGAGTGCCGATAGCCGAGTGGTCGTTTGAACTTTGGGTCAGAGGTAGAGATAGCGCAGGTTCAAATCCTGTCTGTGATCGCTGCACCATCAACCTTGTACTGTATCGACTCTCCCCCTAATTCGTTTGATAAGATTCTCGCATAGGCTAGTGGCCCATGAGGACGGGCAGAATAAGGCTTCAAAGGGATCGGCCTCTCCTAAAAAAAATAAAAACGATGAGTGTTTTGTAATAAATCATTTTATTTTCGAAATACTACATAATATCATGTATAATAGCTTCTCTTTTCGTTAGTGGCCGTTTAGAGTCAAGTGTAACGGAAGAGCAACAAGATTGTAGATTAATCGGAAGCGCCGATTTAACCTCTTCTTGAAGCAGCATACTGTGTGTAGGCCTATACACTATATTATTATTCAAGATACTTGTGAATTTATTCACCGCCAACCGATTGTGGATACCCATTGGCAATTCCATAGATTGTCCATATGTGTTTGCAAACGTAGTGAGCCATTCTTTTGAATCATTTAAAGATATATTTCTGTAAGCTGCAGCTCCTCTAATAATTTGCTTTTTAAATACCTGCCAGGTTTACCTTACCTCCGACTTACACATATTTATCGGAGTAGTTTAAACAAAATGTTTTAATATTTATGTGCAGTCTGTCAGTTAACCGCCCGTTATTTGTATATTTATTTACTTTTAATTTACTACACACAATGGTTACCTCATCCGTTATGGTAACGGAAATATAGAAGAATAAATAAATAAGTAAATAATTGTAATGACTGAATAAATTCATATGAAATTTCAACCTATAACATAATAACACGTCTAGGGCACCTATGAATTAAGTTTTCATCTGTTCTGAGTAACTAAAATACGGGTTATAATTAGATTGGAGTGTACTAAAACAAAATAGGATCTGGATCATAGGATTTCAATGGATCTTTATAATATTGAGAAATATATTAAAATAATTACACCCGGACTAGGAGCACAAATGAAACTTGCGGTGGTAAAAAACTGCTAAAAAGCTTTCACTTGAATAATGCCATTCCGATGGCTTTCTCACCGCTCACAGACGCCTCTCTGCACGGCTGACGTCACATTCCTCCGAGAGACCTTCACAGGATCGACACGATGTCCATGGGAAGACTGGCAGTTGAACACATCTCACAACAGTAACTGGCATCTGGGGGAGGGAGGGTATAAGTGGTTACAAGGAAACCCACATCTCTCCAGAGTTAAACAAAACTCCACAAAGTCTAACGGATTTTAACAAGACTGCAAATAGAAGTAACACCTTGTCTTGAGGAGATTGTAACGTACATTGCGATTTAAAGAAAATGTAGGGCGATTACTACCACAGAAACTGCTAAAGGGTTTACATTTTGATCGACTGGGAGCGAATTCCGCCGGGTATCGTTCATGGGACGCTATAACAATCAATCAGGCTATGGTGTGATCTCAGGTGATTTTATATTTAATTGCCTCAGCCATTTGGGGAGGAATTTAACTGATTCCTAGTCTTGGTCCATAGTTCAACTGAACCCAGTCTTTTAACTATTAGATAGAGAACACAAATTAGTTATTCTAAAAAATTACACTAATCTTAATAAAATTAAACACGATTTTAAATATAAAAAGAATTTCCCTTTAATTTTTCATGAAACAACATTGCAAATATACCAGCAGAGTTTTTTTTCCTGGGGCATATCAAAGTTTCTTTTCTGTATGATTGTACTTCTGTCTCATGGAAATCAGAATAAAATGAGTGAATTACATGGACTTTTACATACATTACGAGTGCAGTCTCTTGTGCAAAACGTTTTGGAGCGTACTTATACTTTGTAAAAGATACAACACACATGATTTGGGAAAATTCAATTAGGCTCTCATGAATAAAATGTTTCTTTTTCGAAATAATAACGTTATATCCCCCTCTCCGAAAAAAAAGCGAGAAGTTTTGTTTCCACATTGCACACATCACTCTATACGGTTGTAAAAAGCTTCAAATCCAATCATTCAGATTAATGATTAAACATATTTGATTAAAGATAAAGTTATTGATAAATTTCAGTCATATTATGGCAATGCAATTAGAGCTAATGTAAATAGTTTGGATAAAATGGAACGTTATGTTATGGTCCATATATTTCCATTACATCTCTACGGATGAACACCCGAACCATCAGCTATGTCCACCTTCACCGGAAACTTGGTGCAAGTACAATAAAGCTGTTTATGAAAAAAAGACTTCAAGCATAAAAATACAGTTCCTGTTTGCAGTAATGGAAGTTATAAAAACCTATTTTTCCAATCATTGGCTGATCCTAGTCTCCTTAAAAAATGCCTACATGGAAAAACCCAAAACGTTAACGAGTCTTTAGAAATAGGGGTATTTGATGCAAATCTTGACATTCAATGATGGAAACTTAGGTAGATTAAATGTTTTGAAAGAACTTGGGATTGTTAACTACGTTGTAAACACTGTTGTGGCGCTGAAAAAAGCTGATGAGGTTCGACTTCAAAAGGCTCAACGGGCAGCACAGGATGCAACTAAAGAATCCAGAATTGCTAAAAGAAGAAACAAACTTGAAGAAGAAGAAGGAGCATCCTCTTCAATACTCCCCAGGTGGATTTTAAGGTAAAATATTCACAATAATAAGCTGATTTTTTTTACATTTATGTCGTTTTCCGAAAGTTGCATTTTTTAGTTTTAGGAACCATTATCTCAGGTAATAGTAGAGTTATTGCTTTGACATTTTTACTGGCTGTTTGTATATATGTAATGTACAATATAAACTAACAATGAATAAAATTCTTCAACTAGAAAAAAAAATATATGTAATATTAAAAATTTTTGAAAAAAAAATTTGCGATTGAAAAAAAATTTATAATGTTCAAGTTATATTACCTATCAAGCTAATTGTAGTTTATTTTACTTATTATGATGGAACAATCAAGAATAAAAAATTTTCATGCTGTTAGTTGCTATAATTACCCAGATATGTGTTTCCTAAAATTCTTACTTTTAACATGGGCGGGAATGGGGCCTTCAACTCCCCTTAAACTATTTTGATATATAATATTATTTGGCCTGGACGGTTATTGTATATCATATAATTATATCATACTTATCTGGGTATAAATATCTATATTTAAAAATTAGTAAAACCATGGATTATAAGAAAACTATCCTTGTTTACGAGTATAAGTTGATTAGCTGAAGAACAATAAATCAGGTTCAAAACAAAACTCTTGAATGAGTGGTCAGGTCATTAAACAAACGACTCGAGTCAGCCTCATAAATTAAAATCCAAATCAACAATATTCCGATTTGCAGTAGAAAAAAGTTGCTCCTAAAGAATTTGAAATACGTATTATTTTTAGTAAAATTACTGTACAATTAAAACAAAGTGTTTTTAAAACATTGGCACTATATTTCGGTGAGAAACCGTCTTCAGGTGCAAAAATTGTATAAGATATAAAAATATAAAAGAAAACAGTACAAACGAAAGTAAATAAACAGTGAATAAAAAAGTATATATATACTCTCAATCACAAAAAGTACTTTCTCTACCGGAACTCGAACTCGGATCTCTCACTTGCCGGGTGAGTGTGCTACCATTACATCACAGAACCCTTACTTTTTTATGATTGAATTATTTTGTATTTGGCGGTATCTGTCACATATGCGTCACAAATAACCAGACTAACATATTATCGGAAGATCAAACAGGTGTCAAACGCCTTTTATTTACATTTAATTGGTTATAAATGGCAATAACCGAATATTATTTCAATAAACATTCAATTTCAAAACTTACTTGCTTAGAACCTGGTATCTTCCATTAGTTGTAGCATAAATACATTTATATTGTAATAAATCTTAGAGTTGTCAAAATTAAATGATTAGAAAAAACGTATTTTGGTTAAATATATTCAGTACTTACAATAAATATTTACGTTTACAAATGACTTAGGATATATTTATTAAGAGGTGAATAATAATTATATTAACAAAGTTTGTGTTAGGGAAGCCTATATTACGTATGGGGCTAGACAATTTTTATTTATATCTGTCTATCTGCTAGTCGGTACAATATTTATTGTGAACCACTAACTGACTTATAACAGAATTAGCAAATTTGTACACGAACTAAGTACACGACACTTTCAACTCAACGTGGAGATTCACGTTAATTATTATCTGTAGAGTAACATAGATGTCGGTGGATAAAAGTATTAACAAGTGACAAAGTCTCTCTCTACTCGAAAAGATATTTCCAGCGAGATTTGTTGGCATAATAGTTTTTCTGCCGGGTGATATAAAAGTTACATTTCTGTATGGATCTGTCTGATCGTCAGAGCGTTTACAAGACATTACCTGGAGAAAATAGAATTACCTATAAACCTGCAGATTTACATGCATCCTTAGCTTAGCATTTTCTGCAATACCTAAAGTGGCGTACTCCATAGCACCATGATGGCAACTCAAAATAAATACATTTTATGCAAAACTAAATACAAAAATATGAACTTTTAACGTGTTCAATAGGAAAGGTTTTATGCTAACTAACTGGAAGATATCTCAAGAAAGATGTAATAGTAAATTTTAAAACTTTAGATGAAACTTTATTTCTAGTAGTAAAAATTATTTTTCATGCTGCATATTCATCCATTAGATAAGATTAACATGAGATATAACAAGGACCTTTAATTCCTAACGAGCCATTTAAAAGTAATCACGCACTCCTATTTCTGTTTGGAGGGTTTGCCTAGCCCCCTGTATCATCAACGACATCCAAGAGTTTCTTCCCAATGCTAACCATGAATTCGTCAGTTGGCTGTGAGAGTCTAAATTAAGTTCTATTAACCACATGCCTCTCACAATCATAATGACCAAACATTATGTGTTATTTAATGCGTAAATAATCTGTATTTAACCTCAAAATAATGTGTTTAGCAGTGTCCTCCGACTTTTTACATGGTCTATACCTAGGATCTTTAGTTGTGAGTATTAATGTTTGCAAGTGTTTTCTGAAATTACTGTGTCCAGTAATACATTAAATTTGAACTTGTGTCAAAATACATTTATTTAGCTTTCTCAGCCGTTTTGTGTATTTGATATTCGTGCCTGGAATGAATGTTTTCCAAATGATTAGGCAGAGAAACTCTGCCATAGATGGCAGTGCTTATCTCTGAACCATTTCCTAATAGGTTGGACAACAGTTTAACTGTGGCTAGAATACCACAAGTTGTGTCAAGATTAATCAATCGGTCCTTTGAGCCATTTCATTCCACTTTATCAGTGAGACTATTGACCTTAAAATATGCATCTTCAGGAAATCCAGCGGGTATATTCAGTTATCACTAACAACAACGGATAAAGTCTTCTTTATTAATAAGCAATTCCATTCAAGCCTTTAAATAAATTTTGTAGACTTAAGGTAAGTAAAAAGTGGTCTGACTATCAGATTGTATCACAACCCATTGACTCACATAATTCCTAGTCAATACTATATCACTTCACGCTAGAAAGATAGATTTCAGCTTAAAAGACTGTAGGATACTCTCTGAAACGTTTGCCGTTTTCTGAGATTAAATCACACTACATATATAGATCATTTCTCAATCAAAGGAGCCAAATTCATACCAGACTAGATCACCTCTTATTTAGATTTTTCCCTCTTTCCTTCTCCAATCGTCTCGAGATCGGAGGTTTACGAGAAAGTGTTTACTAAATACAGACTCTCTTGCAGTAGCGTCAGATGTCGTAATCTAATATTGGATCGCATGCTGCCTTAGCAATAATACAGTGAACCGTAGTAATCAAGCTTACTTTCCAGTGGCTCACAGATTTCAGTCCATGTGCTTCCACCATAATGACTAATTCTAATATTAAGAGGTCTTAATAAAGAATTCTAAATTAATTGCACTAGTCAAAAAAGATGTTAATTGCACACAAGTGATTAAGTGTTGTATTTTTTACGGGATAAATAATTACAAAAATATTTTAAAAATTATTTCTCAAGTTATTTTGAACATTGAATTTATAGTTAATACATATTTATCTTTAAATTTTTTTCCATTATTGCTAAACATATTTTTAATATCTTAAAATAAGAAAAGAAGAAAATTTTTCAGTACTTCTTAGTTATGAAGAGTGTCAATTAAATAAAGTTGTACGCACTTTATTTAATTTATTTAAATTAAACCCCCCGGGAGGGTTTATCAACAAGGCTTTCCAAAGGAATTGTGTATTTGTGTACAGTATAATGTAGGTTACATTTATCCCGACCCTTAAGGGCTACTTTGAGACCGCCCTTACGTTCCTCATATAATCGCATGCATTACCTTATCTAGCAGAACATCCTACACTGTGACCGACTGGTAAGACATAACGACCTTCCCATAATGTAGGAAATTGCGATATTTTAAAACATAATTTGTATTGAAAAGAAACGATATGTTTGATTGAAATTAAATTTTAAAAATTGTAAGCATCTCCTTTTTACATAGTTTTGGAAAAGGAGCAAGTTGGTAAATTATTTATAAATGTATATCTACACTAAAGTTCTATGTTCAGTATTTTACCAATATCTACCAGTTACAAAGCTATTGTGTGTTTTAAATTGTGTTATGGTACCATTTTCCTAATACCAACAATGTATTTGACATGAATCGCTAGCACACTTACAACATATTATATTTTTTACAAGCACACCTTAAAAATATTATATTTATTATTATTAATTTAATATTTCAAAGACAAACAACAATTTGCAATCATAAAATACAGTACATTAGGATAGTCAATAAGCTTATAAAGATTTGGAGGTCTCCAAGGCTAGACACGGACTCCAACACTCCCTATGTTTATGTATTATTCATGTTCGGAGCGTGGAGATAAAATTGAGTTCTGGTGAACACAACGGACAAACTTTACTTTGCAAGGATAACATTAATTTGTTTGACAAAACTGGCACATATTGGTTCTTCTCAACTCCATAAAAACATAAATTTTTGATTACAGTAACTCAACATTATTATAGTTTTCATTTAATTTATTTATGTCAGAATATAGTTAAGTGTAAAGTAATTAACTTTTTTCGTTTTTAAATCCCGAATGAAGAAATCGAGGATACAAGCCTTAAAATTATCAAGTAATACTCTTGCCTAATTGATGTTTTGAAGTTTTATATTTTAAATTTCATTAAATAGGATAAATTTTTAAATTGATTTAGAAACACCAACAAAAATTATTAAATGTATAAAAAAACTTGCATTATATGATAAATTAAAATTAAAAAAACCAAATAAAAGTCAGCCAAACTGGAAGGTTTCAAACGGAAGACTGTGTGAAAAGTATTATATTTTATTGGGAGACAAATAAGTTTTTTACGAATGAGTAAAATAAGTTGCTTAAACTTTCCATTTTATTTTTTTAAATTGACAATACAACAGACAAAGGAGTAACAAAACGCTGTAAGCCACAACAAGAGGGTGGTCGATGAGCGTAATCAACCTCACCACTACATCACACCTCTGTTGCTAATTACTGCTGACACATCAGTTTGTGTCCTGCTCATTCCTGTGTAAAATTTAAAAATAAAAATAAATTTTGTAAAAGTTTTTACAAAGTTAAAACAATGTTATAAGAAAAACAACATAATACTTTATTACGTTTGCAATAGACGACAACATATTAAAACCTTCACCAATTATTTTGATGTATGATTCTTTTATTTGTATTATGGTTTCTTATGGAAAATTCAAGTATATTTGTCTGTTTAAATGTATATCATAACGATGTCTCGCAAACGGAATGATCAATAAATTTGAAAACTTTATTGAAACTTAATTTTTATAAATGTTAGGCTGGATCTGATTTCATTGTAGTGTAATGCCATGGATTGGCTTGTGTAATATATCTTTTGTTTTGCTTGAGAGCAGTTACTATTTCTTTCTTAACAGAAAGTTGAGAATATCTATGCACAGGACAACTCAAGATTAAACTGGACTATACATTCAAAACTTCTCAAGTAACATCAGCGCAGCCTTTACTTTGGAGTTTAAAAAAAATCATACCTTGTTACTGTTGGCACTGAAACAGGTATTTATGGAATCCTCTATACCACCAAACTAAACATATTAAAACCCGCTTAGGCTGGAAATGAGTCTCTGGTTTGGGATATAAATTTAAATTGAAAAATAAAAATTAAAAAGGAAAATGTCTTAGAAATATTTGGCTTTTGTGTACAACGGGGAACGTAAGAAAGAGCTATAAAAATAGGATTTACTGCCGAAGCCAATGCCATGCTAAACGTTTATAGCATATAACGTTATGGTTTTGTATCACTAAAGTAGTGTACAAATGCCTGATACACAGAATGCGATGGAGAGTAATATTTTTTCTAAAGTAACTATATGCTACATGGACTGAACACCTTTTTATAATAAATATTTTAGGGCTGTTTGTTTACAATCACCAATTGTAAACGATAAATACATAATATTTTCGTATTAAAAAAATCCCCAATTTCTATATTGTTTTGTTACAAATGAAGTATAAATTCTCAAAATAGTCAATGTTCAATGCATAAATTAAACATTACATGGAAAATAAACATAATTTTATTAAACGTGTATAACCTTATATTTTAAGAAACTTATATCCCCTTAATTGATTATTAAATAAAATAACAATATAATTTTACATAAACATTACATTGCACATTACTAAATGTACAGTGGTATTTTAAAATAATAAACTTTGTTTTTTAAGTAACATTATTTTTTAAGCAACTTAATCGAATTTTAATTTATATAGGGATCTCAAAGAGAAGGCAGTCTTTAGTGGGTTAATACGCTCTCCTTTCTTTAAAACAGGCATTAAAGGTCATTCCCATTCCCTGCCAAGTGTAGTCTAGACCGTTTTTAGTGGCACTTACCATTGTGTCCGCCATAAAGTGGGTTGCTTGAATTTCGCCTGTGCAGTGAAATCTTATTTTTATAGATGCTTCTAAAGCCAGGAAAGTAAAATGTAAACGTAGAAAATTTATAAATATCGAATCAAAGTTAAATTATCTGCTTTCCTTTTTCATTTATCACTATTATAGAATAATATGGTCGAACGCCTAATAACTCAAGGGCACAGTGAAATTTCATTTCCATGTACTGTTTTATGAAATGTTATCATTACCGCAATTTTTAATAAAAGTTAGCAATAAAGTATATTTTTGTAATTTTTTTTTAATTTGAACGTAACTGTTATTTTAAAATGCATAAAATTGTTTTTAGCACATGCTGTTTAAAAATGGTTAATTACAGAGATTGAAATGATTCCACATATAAATATAGTACGATATTGAATCATTCATTATCCTCATTTGTCTACATATAATTATTCATATTCTCTGTTATTGTACGCCGTAGATTATCTTGTCACTACTGTTATCTTTACTGTTGCTGTTTTTGAAACATTGTTATAAATATTTTTGTTATATTATGTTATAGTTTATTATGTTATTTCTATTGTTATAGTTTATTTATTGTTGCGGATTACATGTAGGTATTGGTACAGTTTTAAAACATTTTACAGACACAACACACACACACATATATATATATATATATATATATATATATATATATATATATATATATATATATATATGTATATGTGTATATGTGTATGTGTGTATATATGTGTGTATGTATATATGTGTATGTATGTGCGTGTTATTTCTTTTTATATATCACGCCTTGCCATAGTGTATTATGTTAACATAATTTTTCAGCCTTTCACATGTTCTGTTATAGAAATTCTTATTTAGGTTAAGTTGTTATAAGTTAATATGGATCTTGAATGTAAAAATGGAGAGTATTTCCGTCGGAAATAAAAAAATAAATTTGTGATGGTATCCAATAACGAAGATATTAAAAATAATTTGATTACTAAAAACTCCCAAGCGTTTCTTCATAACGTAATTAAAAGTAACTGAAGGTCAGTGCATTAACTAGGCTGTTAAAATATGTATGTTACGTTTATCCCTGACGCTTTATTGCGAATCTTCTGCAAAGCTATGAGATAGAAAACGAGAAATTGAGTTTCTCTACTTCTTTCCAGCCTGATGGTTTGTGATACCCAAGAGTAAATTCACACCGGGTTGGTTCTAGTTAAGTGTCAATTTATGGATGAAAGCCAACGTAAGGAATTACTCGCAATAACGTCTTCCAAATAAGGATGTATTCTTACAAATGGTATTGGTGTTCATTACCTTATAAGTGTTGGTTCTAGTTAAGTCCTCAATTTATGGATGAAAGCCAACGTAAGGAATTACTCGCAATAACGTCTTCCAAATAAGGATGTATTCTTACAAATGGTATTGGAGTTCATTACCTTATAAGTGTTGGTTCTAGTTAAGTCTCAATTTATGGATGAAAGCCAACGTAAGGAATTACTCGCAATAACGTCTTCCAAATAAGGATGTATTCTTACAAATGGTATTGGTGTTCATTACCTTATGAGTGTTGGTTCTAGTTTAAGTGTCAATTTATGGATGAAAGCCAACGTAAGGAATTACTCGCAATAACGTCTTCCAAATAAGGATGTATTCTTACAAAAGTTATTGGTGTTCATTACTTTATAAGCCTGCTAAAAGTGCTTTTGAGTGAAGAATGTTGGAACAATCTTTATTACAATTAATGCATCTACTGACATTTTCATTATAGCGATAGTAACTGTTGAACCAATCATATACAGATTAAATACTTTTTAAAAACTGGTAAGAGGTGAAAAAAACATGTAGTATCTCAGTAATACAGAGGCCTTATGAAAATTTTTAATAAGGCCTCATGGTCCTCTTCGTTAGAAAAAAGTACAGACATTTTTATTCACGATAATCTAAAACAGAATTATAAAGACCAAAAGAGTTAGCAAAAACAAGTTTAGAAAACAGTAAAATATTAAATTAGAAGTGTATTTTCTTCAACAAGCAGCTGTGCTGTCTTCTGATAACAGGGGTGGTGGGGATACCAGTCCTAATGGCCTTATTTTGAGTTGGTTAAAATCATGGCTTCAACAAATGATATTTTCTTGTTCCTTGTGGTCCTGTGAGTTGTTAAGGTTCAATGTATTTCGTTTAATATAGAGACGAAACGCTCTTTAATGATGTAGACTGACCCCAATCGTCAGAATGTTTCATTACTTATTTATTTATTTACAACTGTTGTTAAATTAGTGGTGAGTCGTATTTCAAAAATATAGCAATATTTTTTGGATCATGATTTTTTTGAATGCTGGAAATCCAGGTATATCCCTTCATCATAACTCAAAACAGATAAGGATCTCAAATATCAAGTGGTAATTGCAGAAGAGCACTGATATCAGCTTTAATCATTTCATAGCAAATATTAAAGAAGTAAATCGACAAGCACATTTTTTTAAACAGATCGGTTGTATCAATAACATTTTACAGTATTGAACATCAGATTTGAGTAACGGTTTCATTAAGATAAAAAATCAAATTTAATGAATACAATTAACAATTAATTATTTATAGTGCAATATTAATTTTATATAGTAAGGATTATGGATAGTTATAAAATATTCGGTAGCATTGTAACGAATAGAATATGAATACGATGACGAAATAAACTTTTTCCCGTTTTAGCAGCTCAAGAAGAAAAAAATTTTCCCCGCTTTATCGACAGACAATGAGTAGGACCACAACCATGGATTATATTGCCACAATTTACAAGGAATCGGGAAATGAATATGTTGTACCTAGCAACTCTTTTAGGACGATAAATTTTAATACGTAGGAAACATATGTGAAATATAGGATGGGCTATCTCTCTCTGAAGAAGTTCTTTACGGTATTAAATATTCATGTTAAGCAAATTACATTTTGTTGTAATTGACACAAACGGCTGTATACAAGTTGCGTTAAACAATTCACTAAATTTTCTGAATTCTCGTACTTATCTAATACTAAAAATTAATTATTAATGCTAAATGGTGTTAAAAGGATAAAATAAGTACTAGATTATAAATTTAATGAAGGTAATGAGTTTATGCAAGGTAAGCAAGCACCCATAACATAACGGTGTATAACCTACTATTAACTATTTACTACATGAATCTAAATGTACTTGTACATTGTGCTTTTTGTATACTCGTAGATCTAACAGTTTGTGGTAAACAGTTTATCTATACGACCACGGTCCAAGTAGATTAAATAATTTTGTTAACAAATATTAAAAAATAGTAGGTAGCAATCAAAATACTCTAAGGATTGATTTTACTGTCAATCCACAGTACAGTTGAAATAAAATATAAAATATGAATTACATAATTCAGAACTACTATATTATTTCAGTACAATAATTATCAATTTATGTGTAGCTTTGTGTCAATAAACATGGATAATAACTTATATGGGGTAAATGTTTTGACCAGCGATGCATATCTCTAGGCACTGATAGATTTGATAAGGTTGTGACTCACAGAGCTGTTTAAACGTAAAGTAAGGAGGCAAGTAATTGTATGAAGAGTAGCAACTTTAAAGGATAAGGATTTTCTTAAGAGTAGTATGTTTCAAACGTGTATTGCAATTTTCTTTTACGTTATATTTCAATTTTAAGCTAGCTTTATATGTTTTTAAGACATAATTTGATTAATTTATTCCTTCTTAAGAATTAATAAGTAAAATAAAAAAGTGTAAGGAATTTTGGAACACACATACAACCGTTTAAAGCTCACATAAATTGTAAAGTACTGCTAATGGCGTTGTTCTGTTCACCTCTACCTCAAACCCCAAACACAATTATGCAACCCTCCACACTCCTTTAGTACCAATCCAAAAAGCTGTTATTTATCGAATACTCTGTGCATTCTTTGTTTTTACAAAAATTACATTTTATGCGAATTCATTAAATCGATTCAGTTCCACAAATCCTCGTCTTAGCTAAATTAATTGATTGTATAAATTAATTATAATATATTAATAATTGGATACATTTACCGCTTGTAGTATTTTGGGCAAAATTAGTTTAAACTTTAACAGTTTTGTAAATTTAATTTAATAATAAAAATGGAGTTTTTTCATTAATTATATTGTAAGACGTAGGAAATGATATTGAAAAGTACTTTTTAAGAAAATCTGCATATGTTACTTGAGGACAGTTGGTAGATTCTGAATTGAGCATTTGTTGTGCCAGCTCTGTTGTAAAACTATTATTGGGTTATAGTAGGTTAAGATCAGGAAAGTTGGATAATTCTTTGGAAACGTGCTAGGCCAATGGTTTTGTTCAGAAATTACATAATTAATTATTGGTAGATGGGGGAATATTTAAATCAGCGCTTCACGATATCCACCGATATTTTTGTAACAGTGCGCGAATCTATATCAGTCCGTTCCGTATGTGTCAAAAGTTCCGTGAGTGATTTTTGGGAAGTACTACATTTCTTTCCGAATTACGTAAATACTTATCCTTGCCTGTACCTAATTCAGGGATTTTTTGTTATAGAGAATGTTACGCAATTACTGAAGAACAGGTTTGAAATATATAAAAAGTAATTGAGTAAAAAAGAGAGGCTGTAAGAAGAAAAGAAAAAGTGTTCATGTAGTACACTTGCTACTTGTTGAGTTTAATTTCATCTTTATAATAGTTAGATTTGAACTATTTGTAACTAATTTATCTAATTTGACACAGTAAGAATAAGCAACTTTGTAGCAACTTGCGTTTGATTTTTTTTATTGCGTGCGTACGTTTTGTTTATTAACTGGAACGTAACGTGTACTGTACAAAATCTCACAGTTGGAGTTTTAAGTTTGTGTAAGTAGTCACTCAAATAAAATCTCATATCGGTACATATAGTTGGTGTTTACTTGTTTAAGTAATAATTACTCAGGCATAACCAATTAAAATATATATCATACCGACTTGAGAGTTGATTGCAATTTAATCCTTGAATATTCCTGGTTTTGAAGCTGATAACCCACGTCGTTATATTGACTACGCTACTATACTATTGTTTTGAGTGAATGCATTTAAGTGGTAACTAAGACTATATTGGACTTTTAAAGAATATTGGACAATATTAGAATTTTTGTAGTGGTTTTTTTTCTTGCTCACTGCAATATAATTGCTGGTTCGTTATCACTGTTACTTTACTTTTTGAGGTATATCGGTTTTAGAGATATTTGGCAAAAGGACTTGAAAAAATTTTAAATACGTTATAATGTTGCATTTATTAATGGAATAAAAGAGGCAAGTCGTCACTGGAAGATATAAAAGTCTCCTGATCTACTTCAGGTAAATTTTTAGGGTTTGAAGTTGGAGTGTGGAACAGTGGTTATGAGTGCAATAGAAATATACAAAATCTCGGCAAGATTACATAATACATAAATGAATAACTCGAACAAGTTCGGTAACAACATTGAACTATTTTATTCCACATTGGATTAATAGTAAGTTTTGTAGTTCTCTTAGTGAAAGGACTTATGATAATGTAACATAATGAAACCCTATAATAATTGCAAATCAGATGTTTGTGTGTTTATAGAACGTGTTATTTACGTTTTCGTTATTGAGAGTTTTATAACCTAAACTAAATTATCATTGGTCCTTTTTAAGGGTTTGGTTTGTGATGAAGCATATTTGGTATGAATCAATTATATTGCACACATAATAGTACAATTGGCGTATTCCCATGAAACTATATATTTATAGTTTTATTTAACTATAATAAAACTCTGAGTCGTACTTGTGCCAGTCTCGGCGGAGCAAGCTATATACACAATTGATCTTTTGAATACTTCAGGAAATACAATCTGCTTACTTCCAAAAATGCCATCTCATGGTGGACTAAGGTATTTCTGGGACTTTATTTGCGTTAAATTTTTGTCCGATTAATAAAATATATTATACGTTATTAATTTTAATTGTGCCGAGAGACATATTGTATTTCACACAGTAAATACGAAAAGCTACCGACTTTCCGGTTCCATAGTCAACTATCACAGTTCACATTAGGTTTGTTTAAATGTATCGTTCAATCATAAGCATGAGTAAGAGATTTAAATAACATTTAACTATAAACATTTGCCTAATTTATGTATTCTTAGAGTGATTAAAAAAAAAGTTATTGAAGCAAAGCTATTAATATAAATTTATGCGATTTATAAATGTATAATGAGTCCTAACTTCTTTAATTAGCTAATCATTAACAAATCCCATCACTCGAGGGGCTGGTAAAATTTTAATTTGTGTTGGTATTTGTGTCATGATTTGTGATATAATTTGTTTTAAACATATACGAGTATTTAAATACAACAATAACAATTAGTTAAAGTTTCCATAGTTATTACGAGGGAGAAAACTAAATGTCTATCTCTAGCAATGCAGCCACTTATTTTTAAAATTTAGATCATAACATTAATAATTGGCTGTGTTTAGTGAAGTCTAACCGCTCGACGAGCAGCAAAAAACTAAAAATAATTTGTCTCACTGTAAATATGAAGGACACTATAAGGCACACATTGTAAGTACAATATCCTTTAAATTTGACATTTTTCATCTTGAAAATCCGAATACTTATATTTATATCCATCCCAGTTAGGGGCTTAGCTCATGGGAAAAAATTTTATTTCGTGAGTAGAGTTCAATGGGTTTTTTTTATATTTTTATTTTTATTTATATTTATAATTTTACTTCAATTGAGTTGATATCCCTATATTTCTCAGAGATAGGCTAAATTATGGTTTATGATACTAGACGGTAAAAATATTTTATTATCCTACGGTTATGACTTTTCATTCGGCTTTCTCATTAGTGACTTTAATCATGCCCTAATTTAGCATATCACACGCTTTTGTGTATATTACACTGCATTTATGAGAAAATTATAGCTTAAGGGAGTACTATACTAGCAGACCTACAATCGCTAAACTAGGTAAATAATAAGCTGTATGTTAGATAATATTGTCATCACACCGTCAAATTAATTAATTCTACATCAACACAGAGGGTATAAGGGTATGGTACGTTAATTCCTATTACCACTTTGTATGCTTTAACGATTGGTTGTATGACTTGGCATGTATTGAGTAGAAAATAATATTGCTTAAATTTGAACTTTAATTCAATTTAGTACTATCCTATGTAAAAATAAAAAGCTTAATTTAGAAATGCTTCTTATACCGTAAATACTAACTTATCTTCACATTTATTTAAAAACTTATATGTGACCATTAGTGATATAGGATCTGTGTTGTGTATAAACTAAGAAAATTTCAAATGACCTATAAGAATGTTTAAGATTTATAACTTATGTAGATTACATTTTGTATTTTAATAATGGTTACATTTATAGAGGTGACTGCAACCAAAACTGTGTACCTTTACACGATTGTATGGTAATACCGCAACATAGTATACGTAATAATATCATTAAACTTTTTTCATTGACATATTCAATAGTTTAGAATGTTTGAAATAAGGAAGTATTAATTTAAAACACATCACCACGGATATTTCATTTAAAATTATTATTTACTTGTTAAAAATATACGAGAGGAATTTAAACTAAATACTGATTTAATCATTTGTAATATCAAAAACATTAAATACAAAAACATACCTTAAGAGTGAGGTTTATGCAATTCAATACGGAATGTGGCCTGTTTTTATTATTCCTATATGATTTCATTCATCCCTGAAGCGTGTCATAACCTTAAAGTGTCATTTAATATGCTAGCTGCTTCACTTCTCATATATTCATGTCTGTGTTCTGACTGATCAGGTAAAGTTTATACCAAGTAAAAAGGAACCGGTAAAGTTTGATTTAAAGAAAAGGTTCTCGATCTCTACCAGGGTGGCATATATTTTTCAGACCTTAGATTCTGACCCATACCTTTCTAGGATTGTTAGTGAGTCAAATTCCTCGCGAAAAAGGATATAGTAACCAAATGAGCTCATTTTAAAACGATCCAAATTCCTTTCTTAAAAATAGTATGATGCCTTAGACAGGTATTTATTTCTATTGTCTTTACTTGAAAACTACCAATAAATTTATTACTATTAATATCAACCTTCAAGTGCAGAGCCTCAAGCAAGTCTTTCTAATACGGAATTCTAATATTCTATAGTCATATTTTGTCTATATATATATATATATATATATATATATATATATAGACAAATATGTTATATATCATTCTTAATTTTCATTTTTCTGTGTAGATGTTTTATGTTTATTCTGTTCTTATAGCCCTATTTATATTTTTGTAATTTCCTGAAGACGGCTTAAGCCGAAATATAGAAACTGCTTAATATATTTGAAGAATTCTTATTGAAGATTTATATATATAGACAAATATACTGATATAAGGAATTGTTGAAGGACTCGATATAATGTAATGAAATTGATACTTTACATTTATTAAATATTTCGTGATAAAATTGTTAAATTATATTATTGTAAATACTGTTAAGAATTTGCGTATTTTACAATTTTCTGTTTTCCATAATCATGGTTACTCATAAGAACAATTTACAGTAAAGCTTCGAAATTTTCCCATGGAGTGACATGCTCAATCATTGCACGCGATGTTCCTTGTTTTGAAATCAGGCTAATTCAATTTAAATAATCGTGAAGAAAAAAGTTTTAAACTTTAGATTGTGAAATGAAGATCGTCTATGTATTACGATGACCAAAAGGTCAACTATCTATATATCGTGTTTGTGATTTTTGATTAAGGATACCCGTAATCTAATTCAGGAAGTATTTATTGCAATACAACTAATTGCGTACCACAGATCATGTTTATGTATTCAAAACCAATATTGAGGCTTCTGGCACGAGACAAGATACATTTCAGTTTAATGTATTTGTTAGTTGGTAAAGCGCTGATGGCAGTCTCCTCCTGATACACTTGAACAATTATTGTATCGGATAAAATTGATCTTAGATTGTGTTAGGATTTAATACTAAATCATCTCATATAAAGCGAGGTACATTAATTTATTCCTTTCTGGTCACTATTAAGTTTTGGTACTGAATTGCACCCTATAGTACAAGACGTAAACGCATGTTTGGTAATAAATAAAAGATACTGTATTAAGAAAGGTTAATACCAGTGTTATAGCAATATCTTCTATACTCATGTGTAGTTAAAAAGACAAATTATGTTACCTAAGTGCATTAAAGAACAGTTAATTTACATAAAAAATAGGCTTTAATGAAATGTCTTGCACTATAGTAGTACCTCAAATATTGTTAGTGATTTGGAATTTAATGTATGTCAATATAAGTGAGGTAGAGCACTTGTTTTTGTAGCAGATATTTTTTTGTTAAGCACTTATTGTTGACTTGCCAAATCGGAGGGATCATAAATGTGCATATATGTCTATTTGTCCGTCCGGGTTGCAAGATGGGTATATTCGTTCAAGGATTATCACCCAGTATATATCTGTCACACATTAGAAACTTGTAATATTGTAGAAATTTGTTGAGTGATGTTTGACTCACATTTTATAATTACGTTAATATATGTGTAACACCAAAACGTTTAATGAAGAAAAGTTACCAGGATCTTTAAATAAGAGTGTCTTTTTCAAAAGTATTAAAGTTTGGGCATGTGAAATGTTTCATACTGCAACTATTTAATTACCGGATCACTTATTATTTCATTATTTTGTAATATTAGTCATTACGTTGCACACAACAGATCCAAATCCAATACAACGTTATAAAAAAAAAATATGATTCTAAATGAACTTAGAAACAGTTTTGAGGGTTTCTTCCCATTTCAATCCACTACGATGACAGCAATATAGTGCAAAGCTGGAAATAGTAATTATAACTTTGTAGTAGGGTATAAATTCGAATAGCAAGTAACTGTGCTTTATACAAAATCATTACAGTGAATGAAAAGACTCTGCTATTGAATCCGATGAAGTTGCTCATAATGAGCATGCCCCCCGCGAAACAGAACTGTTCAAGTAATCGCTATATTGTAATGTTATAAAATAATAATTAGGTAATTAATGAACAGAATGTTTAAAACAACTCCACTAACATTTTCAAGAATTTCCCCTGGATTGAAAAAAACCAAACTATTGCATTTAAACATTTAAAACTCATTATGAAGCCAAACAGAAACCATTTTGTTTTTTAACTTAACTTATGTTTAATTTGAAAGCGGCTTGCTGTATAATCTTAACTTTTATATAAAGCTTTATAACCCCAACACCTATATCAGAAATACACTAATTCATTACAAGCTATCTTTCAAAATGGTGGGTATTTTACGAACTCATAAAATAAGGCAATAAACCGTTGGGAAATGTAAACACAGTGAGAAATAATTAAAATGAATAATAAACCCCTCGAAGTGGCCTCTAACTCAACAGAATTAATTCTATCGTTATACTGCAGTAAAAGTTTTGAATGATACTATCGTGCCCATTTTTCTATTGAGTTTTTGGATATTATTTACGTCTAGTCTCTTTTTTATATGCAGTTTAACTAAGGCAATGTGTAAATAAATATGAAAATAAATTTATTATAACCAATCCAGCATGATGGATAGCCCTTTCTTCTTATCTCATATACATTATCAAGTTCTTTTTACAGCAGTTTCTTTAATACAATTCATTTTAATTGAAACAGAAATATTTACCTTGTTTGTGCTAATAATATATAATTTATTAGACTTATTCTCATCATATCCCAAATGTCGTCTTTTGACTAAAGAAATAGGCATTCAAAAATGCATTTCCAAAATTTCGCAGAATAACTATTGCCTCACTGTTTGAACTTAATGTTACAACTGCGTAATTTAATATGTCTTCTTTCCAAGTCTGTGTTGTGTGGTTGGACAAATGACTCTGATTTGGTAACTTTCTTCTGAGATCGTGACACACTGGTCTTTTGTGTACTATGGTAGTCTCATATTAATCAGACTATTTCAATGTGCTACTTATTGAAGATTTTACACATTGTTTGAACAGTTGATAATCCAGTTATCCCCTTTCAAGAGAAGAAATACCATGTGTAGGTATAAGTGCCCTGTCACTGCTTATGATCAAAGCTCAAGTGTTTTTAGCCTCACCATCTAGTATATGGGAGACAATAGGTGCCAAATACTTGTGCTAAAGAAATAGATTTATAAAACTTGTTATACATAACCAATAACCTCCACGTTTTAAACAATAAAAAGAGACTAGCATTTTGTTTGTATTAATAAGCTGAACTATTACCATTGTCATGGAGGTAGGAGGGTACTTGTAAGTACTATTTATTGTTGTGCTAATTATATTTAATTCAGTGGTGATATATTATTATAACAAAAGAGTAATAAAATAAAGTGTCAAACCTTTCATTCCTAAAATGCATATTAGGATTTTTAACGTTTGCAATCGTGACAAGTTGCAAAGTGCATAATACAACGTTTCGAAGCCATGTTTCCCACTCATTCTGGGGTGACGTGAAATATTACTCTTTACTTCTTATGCTTATGACTTGTGCTAGTGTTGTTTGAACACGTGGGTTCATTTTCTCCTGCCTGACCTCTATGCAGTTTTCGAATATGTTTGATCCCTTTTTACTGTCTTAGTTCATAAAAATTATAAAAATTAATTATCTTTACATCTGACCCAGATTATTTATTTCAATCCTTGTATCGTTGTTATGTTTTGTAACATTAGCAATGTCAAATGATACTAAGATCCTTTAAAACTTTTCATCGTTAGTAAAAATCTTTAAAGAAAGGAAAATACATATTTATTAAGTATTGAAATTCCGGAAGTCGTAATTTATAATTTCGAAATACTAGATAAGTGCTGGCCTAGAAGGTGCTGCTAACTGTTCAAGTATTGACATTATATTAAGGTGTACGTATACCGCCTTTCGTTAGTTTGAAGCCATGATTATTCTTTATATTAACAGTCTATTTAGTGGTACTTAAAAGTACCATTGATCCTCAAAATGTTCGCAGGAATATATTACGTTTGACAGAAATTTAAAGCTTCTCGAGATAATTGCATAAGTAAATAAAATCCGTAATATGCTAATCACATATAGACTTATTAAAAATACGAGTACATGATGGTGTTAGCCAGGCACAATGCCAGTTAGCTGTGCTAAAAATATTAGTATAATTTTTGCTAAAAGATTAAGTTTCTCCCTACTGTATACTAGAACGCAGTTTTCTCTCTACAATCCGAACACGTGTATTCGTATGTACACAGATACACACAGAATGTATGTTGGTTTCAAGGCATGGATGTTAAAAGCACTTTTTTTTAGTTAAAAGTCTTTCGTAATATAATGTATTCCAGTATCTTTAACCCTTAAAGCGCCGTAAGCGCATATGCGCGCGAGGATCGACTTTGCTCTGAACGCCGTAAGCGCGTAGACGCGCAATATACTTCTTTTTACTATTTTGCACTGTTAGTTCAGAGTTTGTCCGCTAGACTGTGAGGGGTGTATGTTACAGTAGTGTAGCGGGGCTGTACCACATCACATGACAATCTTTGTGTTTAACGATCGATACTGAACCGGTTTTTGTTGAACAGCTGGCAGTTTGGTAGTATTGCTCAACGCCGCAAGCGCATTTATGCGTACGTCACTACTGCCTCGCCGCGCGCCGGGCAGCTCTTGTGTTCTTCTTCATATCCTGTTGAAGCAGTGCGAATAGTTGATCGGTAAACTACTGTGTAGTTTTTATGTGTTATATGATCATCTTTTTATGAAAGTTATATATTTATACACTTTTGAAATAAACAGTTTCTTGAATGGCGATAAAAGTCTTTTTTCCTCGTAGAAATGTTTTTACTCCATATATTTATAATTATGTATTTTAGCTCTTGTACCGAAATTCTACATTTATGTTTATTTTTTTTATTTAGGCTTGTTTTTACTCCAATAAGTGTTACAATATTTTATTTACTTCTATAAACATCTGAAAACCATTTTGTAATTATTATAAAAAATTACACCCGTTAAAGGACTAAGAATTTGGAAAATATTTGGTTTTCAAATTTTTGGCATGTAAATTTAATTTTTTATTATAACTTTGTATTAAATATGTAATATACTTATTTTCTAGTTCTATTCTAGTACATATAAGCACGCAATGTCATCATTGATATACATAATAATAAAAGGAAACAGTAAGCATTGGGTAAAATTTATAAAGGAGCTGGAACGCTACATAGTAAATCATGTGTATTTTGGGCAATAAATATGATAAAAGATATTTTTTTGCAGTTTCTGTTTTATTTTGTTACCTAAAAAAAGAAATTAAAATTAGCGTTGAGAAAATCTAATTTTAATTTTTTATAATAAATGAGCGCTAATCCAGAGTTTAGCTGAAACTGTTTGGCGCTTTAAGGGTTAATAGTTCAGGTGTTTTCAATATTGAAATTAAATGTATTGCACAATTATTTACATATATTTAAAATATACATATGGGAAATAGATTTTTGGCTAATGACTCAAGAACAAAGTGACGTATTTGTGTATAGACTACTTTGGGTTCCACAATTTTTATTTGGTCGGTTGTAAGGAGGGGGGTGAAATATACTTTTCTGTATGATTGTTCTTTTTTACAGTTATTCAACAGGATATCACAAGAACAAAGGTTACTACCACCCAAATTGTTTAAAGGCTCAACAAATATTTTTGAAGGTTAGTTGTTTATTTATGAAATTAGAAATCCCTTACTAAATTGTTCGCTATAATTAGAAAAAACCATACCCTGGTAGCAAAAAAAAATGAAAAAAGTGATGATTAGTAATTATTTTTGAATCCTATACACAGTTTTTTATAGTAATTTCTATATTAACAAATTACAAAGTTGACATCTTTTCATAACAATATAGAATAGGAGGTATTTAATGTTTAAAATTTACCTCTATTATAGATTTTCCCTCATTGCTACAAATTAACTTGATTGCCATGAGGCGAAGGCTTTATTGTAAGGAGTGGCATGTGAAGTCTTGCTAAGATGATCAAGTCCCTTGCTTGCCAGAGAGGCATTACAGGAGGACGTTCTCCTGGGATGAAAGCCTCTTAGCGTTTAATAATTTACTGTACGAAACACCCACACCTAAACTTGGCTACTCAAAATACCAAACGAATATATTGTTTTAATTATATTCATTTTCATGTATTTGTAAAATTGTGGGAATAACTCATAAATAGTGGATTAAAATTGCCCGAGTGGCAGACCAATACCATTGCTTTGGTAAAACATCCTGAGAATAAATTATTTTGTTTTTTCTAGTTTCTACGTGATCGCACACAATAGCTACTTTTGTTATATTTAAGCACTTATTCTAGGCTAACCATTTAATTGAGAGGCTTACTACGATTTGTTAAGATATTGAATGCTCTTTATTTTAATTTAAATTGCTATTCATACAAGTGGTTTGAGACAATACGGGATAAAATACAACAAAATAGCATGAGCAATATGTGTTGAGAATTATATTAAAACATTGTATATAATTTGGTACTTACTTCTGTAGATGAAACTAAATAAAATACTACTGATATACATACCGCTGAAACTGCCCTCCTAATAGAGTTTATGTTTTGTAACTGAATCCCTAGTTAACCAGCTATTTTGGCGTCACATTATGTCAGTTTTAAAATTTAGAAATATTTCGTACGTTCCTAGCTCAACTCTCAGTAAATTGCCCAGAAAAACAGCAAAAATTAAAAATATTTGTTAATAATTCTTCATTGTGTCTAACTCTAGATTATGACAATAAACATCTATATATCTATATATATAAATCACTGTTTATTTACTTTCGGTTGTACTGTTTTCATTTTTATTTTTCTATTTTATACAATTTATGCACCTGAAGACGGTTTTCACCGAATATAGTGCCAAAGTTTAAAAAATATTTTATTTGTACAGTAATTTACTAAAATAATATATATATATATATATATTTATATATATATATCCATCTCGTATATATATGTATATATATATATATATATATGTTTTATATATATATATATATATGCACAGGTACATATTTTACGGAATAGCAGCGCTAGTATCGGGATTTATGTCACGAAACAATACCGGATGACTGATTACATCCTGTTTGTCAATCTCCGGACACAGTGTCCGTAAATTATTATGCAACCCGAATTATAGGCTAAGCTACGCTATCTCTCCATGTCGCATTCAATTTGTGTGTGGTGATAGCTTGTTAGTTGTTTGACGAACTTTATGTAAAAAAATATAAAAAAATTATATGCACTCTATGTTGATAAAAATATGTTGACCTAGAACATTCGAGAGTAAGTATTAGGTTTTAGATATAATTTTTACAATTACTTAATGGTAGTTGATGAGATTTTGATATTTGCGAGATGATTGCCCTGTAGATATAAAAGTCTAAATTCATAAATTAAACTTTAATTAAATTCTTAGTTTTTTTTCTCAATACATATCTTACGCAAAAGTTTCAATCTGTTTTAAATATAGACTTATATAAAAAATTCTAATTACTATGTTAAATATTCGTAAGGTCATACAAGTAATCGGGAAAAAGAGCTTTTCATACTTTTGTCATAAGTTACACAACGGCCTCCCCACTAGACTCAAAAATAGTTGGAGGCCGGGAACTGAATGATTGTACGGATTTATGAAGGGGGTTTTCACCCGGTATTACGTAAAAAATGAGCCTGAGGGAGTCCGGCACTATTAAGGAGAAAACAAGCCTCTTAGTGTGTGGAAAAAGCATTTAAGTGCACTAACAAAAAAGGTATTTTATCCCATGGACTGTTGAAGCATTAAGATCATTTACCAAAATGTTTAAGAGATTTTCAATGTCGATTAGGACATGTTTAGGTTATCATAATAAGTGCTTGTCAACTGACTAAAAACCAATGAGACATATGATCGTGTTTGAATATTGATAAATTAATAAAGCGAACAATTTTATATAGCATATGATCTGAAATCTTGCTCTCAGATTCCCACCGGGATAAAATACCAAAACAGCGCAAACAAACAGTGTTGACTGGGAAAACGGAAACATAATATTTTATGTAATCCATTTAAAAGTATGCTATTACACTATGGATACTTCCGTCCAAATAAAGGGTAACAGTAAAGGGTTACAGTAAATACTGTATTGTATGGAATGTGGCTATAAAAAATTACACTTATGAGCAGAGCTTTGGATACGCGAAGGCCTGGAAATATGTATTTTTATATTTTTACGTGTGTCTATCTGCCTGTCTCTCCACACCATATATCGAAAACGAGCTAGCCTATCTACAGGATTTTACATGAAGCTTCATTTACATATTAGCAAATCTGAGTATGATGATGGCGCACGTGACTCTATGGGATTTGGGTGAGAGTATATAAATTTACATTGTTATTATGGGTAATCTTGATAGTAATGATATAATATAAGTTATAAGTTTTTATATCAGCGCATTCTTGCGTTATACCACCATCCTTACCTCGTTGAATCTTCTATTACTTGAAATTTCCCACAAACACTAATTTAAAGAAGACAATGGGAATGCAAATAAGAGGCAAGATATTTTAAAAAGAATTGCAACAGTTAACTTTGTGCTAAACTTAATTCTTAGACAGACCAGTATGAGTTATATGATAGGAGAATGTCGCAGTGGATTTTGCTGAGAGTAATTGAATACTATGACTCGGTGGGTTGACAGAGCCTTTTTAGCCTACCGAGGAAATAAATTTATTTATTATTTATTACTGTCAGATTTTCTATCTTTCCACAGGTTTATATATATATATATATATATATATATATATATATATCTTCTGTAATACCAATCGGCTTCAATACTCTTCTAAGTACTTTAAAGTTTACACAAAAACAGAATATTCAGTGCTCATGTTTAATTTTCGAGTTCACAGAACCCTTCATCAGAACCACACTGAATTAAAAACATACAAACATAACACAAACCAAGAACAAAAGACAAGACGAAAATAAATAAAAAATATATATGTTATAAGAATTATATAAGCTTTAGTTTTGGAAATTTTGAATTCAACCTTACCATAACCCGTTTCGCGAAACTTAGTGTGACACTACTATCTGTGTATTACAAGAAACATTTTTTTATTATCTAGAGGTACTACGTTGTTCATTACTAAAAGTTTCTGTGAATTGGCTTAACACATTTCTAAACCTTTGAAACTACACTGTAGCTATAAAACCTCTTTCATGAGCTTTATAGCTGTCAATCATAAACTACTAATTCTAGAAACCTAACTAAATTTGTTTTATTTTGTCAGCAGCATAACAAAGTTATTCTGGGTGTTGTATATATAGTAGTACAGTACATAGTATATTACATTTTAAATCGTCTCAACATTTGGGATACCACACTTTTAGCCTTCCCTATTCTACCTTTTTGTAATTAATGACCTTACCTATGGTAATAAACATTTAAAAGTTAATTATAATTTCTAAATTAGGGCAATAAACATCATTAAATTTTGGGCTCTCCTCTAAGGTTAAATTATAAAAATCAGTATCTTTTACATTTATTGAATGATGGTCAGCAATAGATAAGATACAAGTCGAATAGTTTTTCCTGCTTATAGGCTTAGCACAATTTGCCATCTATAGTTCCTACAGATATTGCTTGAAGAATGAGGATAATGAAGGTATAAATACCGACAGGAAATAATACGAAATCATAAGTCACCGTACATCACAATATCTTGTACAATAGCAAACTAATACATACAAACAAAGCCTTGAACCCGTGTCTAGGCACTATGTGCAAGTAGTTCAGGAGTCTTCAGTCTCGAACTTATCGTCCAGAGATGATCTGAGAGAAGAAATCTTCAGTCAACTACTCAACATCCAAAGCCTCCACTTCATTTTCATTGTATTTGCACATTGTATGCACAGCTTCTTTAAAATTATCAGTCTAGGTGTTGTCTCAAATCAATTAGGGTGGCGGGAATTTCATTCTCTTTACATTTTAAAAACTATGAATGAAATATACATAAGCAATAATATGAATAGTATTTTTTTAATAGTTAATTTCTGAAACTAAGATTTTTTGCTATGACCTTTACTTAACCTTATGATCTTCTTCAATTTAACTTCTCCAGATAATATTCCTAACATTTATAGTGAGCTAACCGAGCACTGATGAAACTATACTTAATCAAGAATGCCATCTTATTTAAACAATATCGTACCGATGACACATGGGTCTTTTTTATCCTACACCTAATACTGAGATTCCTATAGGACACTTATTATATCAGATATTCGCTATTACCTTTACATGTTTCTATTTCATCTTGTAATTAATGAAACGCAGCAAGTCATGTAAAATAATTTTATTAAATGAATGCAAATAACAAGCATTTATATAACATTTTAAACTGATCAAATGATAATTATTTCGTTTAGTAACCAATATTGTAAAAATAACTCATAAATATACCAGATTTATAAAGGAAAACTATATAAACAAATTTTAATTATAAAAACTAAAGGACTTGGTCGAAGAACTCAGTTTCCTACAAGTATGGAAAGGACTTGTTGCTTGCTACCAGTGCCACCTAGGTCTACATCAATTTATCCAATTTTCGAACTCCAGTTTAACTCGATTCTCGAGAAAATTAATAAAAGTGTTAATTACCATTGAACCGTTTTCCTTCAAAATGATAAAAAAATGATTAGTGTTAAAGCAAGATAAAAAAATTAAGGTGGCAATTGATTATAGATCTTAAGCGCCAACCACAAAATTGATTGCATCGGATTGCAGAATATTTAAAAGTATAGAATTGCAGATTATTAGCTTCCGAATTCAATAATCGAAAATCAAACTGTCATAAGATATTTTTTAAAGAAGCAATGAAATTTTAGATATCGAATCGTGGTGTTACTGATTTTCTGTACCGCAAAACCATACAAATATTCAGGAAAACCATAATTCGTTCATAATAATTTCATCAAAAATACACGTAGTATTGTCTTTGGTCGTAGCGATTACGCTTTCTTGTAACTACAACTATTAACAATAACTATGCATCATGAAGTTTTATTTACTAACGTTTTTTATTAATCTTTTTCCGATTAGTGGTTTTGTATCCCTACATGAGAGACGAGAATGTTTTGAAATTTCTAGATGTAGATTTCTAATTTAAAAAGGTGACAAATTTCCTCCATTAATTTGATTTTAAAACATTAAGTGTGGCGAATTGTGTCACTTGATATTATTCATCAAATTTGAGAAATTAAAGTATAATGATTTTGTAATTTTATATACATAAAAACTTTAGTACCTATCATTAATTGGATTTAACTTTTTTTTAAATACTATTACATAAGAGTTACCTTAATTGCAATGTTTCTGTCGTATATAATTTTCTTGCCGCATTATCTAGCTTCACTAACATAGATATTGGCTCATTTTAACGTCCTATGCTAATTTTTAAATCCCTTTATAGAAATGAATAATATATATTATACGTATCGTTGGAAAATATTATAATATCTAGTTATTTAAAGTGAGGTACCAAGTATTACATAATGGGCACAAGTACAGTTAACTCCGAGGCAATATAAAGATGATTTCACTTGTTGAAAAAAATAATATCTTCTTATTTCGAGAAATCCCATTTAATTTAAACAAATCATCATTTGTTTAATAAGCTTGCTAAAATAATATTCTACTAAAAATGACAAGCTAACAATATGGACAAGAGGTAGACTCAATAAATTAGGATCTGATGTTATTGCCGACGTGGAGGCGAGAAAAGGGTTGAAATATAAAAGGAGAGGGAATAAAAGAAGGCTTATAAGTGTCAGAAAGTGATATTACTTTGACCTCAGAAGCCTCAATGGACAAAATGAATTCACCTACAATATTGTAGAGTCATCCTTTATTGTTTGTTGGTGGGTTTTCTTGGAAGTCAGTAAAAAATGTGAGTTTTAAGAACTGATAAACTGCTTCATTTAGTATAAGAGGTTTGCTTTTCCTAATCAAGATAAATCAGGCCTGTATTTTATTTAATTGTCAATTATTTAGATTGTTTTATGGATGGTTTTATAATTACATTGTGAAAATTGAATAAGATAACATTAACTTTTTTTAACATAAGAATATATATATATATATATTTATTTAATTTTAAATAGCCGAGGTTTTGGAAAAACCAGTAAATCGTTTTTTTATTAATTCGGTTTAGGAGTTACCAATCTTTATATCAATAATATAACCTTATTATGTTAGCCGTTTCGCACATTAAAAATAGATGAGTAAAAATAAAAATTGCAGATATTTCGATTATTATTGAGTACTCTTAAGTTCTCATATAATACTTAAGCTTGTGTTTTATCCACGACAAATACATAAAAATGCTGGTAGAGAGGTTTGGTAAAACCCTGAATATATCAATATTCCGCTTATATAATTACATTAAACTGAACTGTTTGTTTCAACTATAATGCTGCAATGCTATATGGGTGTATCTAGTAAATTATGTCCACATAAACGACACTAACAAAGGATTAAAGTATCAAAGGGATTACTCCTATCCCGTAGTCGAAGAGTTCATACTTTGTGTCAGTTACTTCAGTTTGGCGTCTTGCTTGTGAACACTGCTCAGTTTATTACATGTTATGTTTTATTTATTATGTTTATTATTATATTTAATTATTGACATGATGTACCGTTTTTATAGCACATATTTTAAATTTATATGGAGCTAATACTTTATAAAATTAAACAACTTTTTGGAAATACTTGGTTTATTCCGAAATTCAAGTTTACCAAAAAAAATTAACAAAGTTTACAAACTTTTGATTCGATTTTCTTCAAAACTTCACACAATCGAACAAATCTAATTAAGAGTCTGATTAAAAATGAATTAAAATTAAAATGAAACTAAAAATTTATACTTCTCAAAAAATGGTTTTAAATTAACAAAATAAAATAAAAGTTCTCTTCTCAAAATACTCAAAATTCAATATAACACAAAACTTGATATTAACTTTATGACCAAAATTTAATTCACAATACTTCAAAAAAAAGTAATTAATTCTCAGACTCTGAAAGATGGGAAACTTTAGAAATTTTAATTACAACAGTATAAAAAATCAAAGATATTAACTAAACGCTGGTACGGGGACTTACTACTTTGAAGATTACGGAGGCTGATAGGGATTTAATACGCACTGAAGAAAAATAAAAAAAAACTTGAATTAAATTTACACGCGATAAAAAATGGAATTACTCTAATCCCACACTATAGGGTTAGAGGAAGAGCTGCGATTCTCAACAGGACCTTGTCGTCGTGGCTTCAAGACTCGAACTGAATCCTCCAGCGAGCCGGGAGGAACGCATCACCCGATACGTCACTGACCGATCAGCTGATTGCCGGTCCAACTGAACAAACAAAGTCCCCGCACCGCGTCTAGTTAATAAGAGCCTACTTCCTACCGCGATTCAGCATAAATGAATTTGAACTATGGTACAATGATTCAACACATGAAATGGATTTTTTTTCATTTCAACAATTTATTATGTCTAAATTAACATGTTGCTTCCAATATACTTAATTTAAACACAGAAAGCGGGGTGTTTCACGGTGAAATAGTAAATTTATTAAGATTCTGCGATCAAAGCTTGAAAATTTCTTCGAAAATAAATAAAAACGTATTTTTCAAGCATTTTTATACTGTAAATGTGCGTTTATTTTAAAATATAATTAGTAATAAATAAATTATATTTCGGCGAACAGTTTTTATATAAATTACTTATATTTAATAATGAATATTCAAGCAACATAGACATGTTTTTCATAATAAGTGTCTTATAAGTACGACTATAGAATTTAGGTCACTGCAATTCACTACTTCAGCTTGTGTGGTTGTGGAAATATCAAACTAAAAAGGCGTTATCCAGTTTTAGATCTCTAGTGGATTGTGGTCTTGAGTCTAGTCCAGTCCAGGCTAAGTACAGGCAGAGGTAGGGTTTCTACACAATGTATATGAGTAACCTTAAAAAACTGAGTTAATAATTAGTTGACGTTTAGCGAAATCTATCATTGTACAGGCAGCAAAAAGTTTACTTCTCTTTGCATCTCCGTTTATCTTTGTGTCTGTCTCTACCTATGATATCTCGAAAACGAAATGGCCTTGATTCTTGAGATTTAGGCATAAGCTTCATTTCTATGACGAATATTTTTACGATGGTTTTATGGTTAACCATAATGTTAACAAGAAAACACCATATTAACAAAAGCGATAAAAACTACGTAGAATTATATGCAACTAGAGTGTGTAAAATGTTTATACATAGAGTAAAGAATAAATAATACACTGGATGTCAGTGTGACATAAGGTCCGTGAAAATATTTAATTTCAGCGCACTCTTGCGTTGTACTGGTCACCATAGCCAGCGTAAATTTAATTACTGATAACTGAGCAATGCTATTACAACTAAATTATTGGAAAAAATATTAATGTATGATGTGGCAAGACATCACAAGAAACATTTTATCCGTAGAATAAAATCTTTCATAAAAATTCATTTTTACGTAAACAAGAACTGTACACTTAAACTAATCGTAACACCATTCCATTTCCATTCCATTCCCATTCCATTTCCATTCCATTTCCATTCCATTTCCAATCCATTTCCATTCCATTTCCATTCCATTTCCATTCCCATTTCCATTCCATTTCCATTCCATTTCCATTCCATTTCCATTCCATTTCCATTCCATTTCCATTCCATTTCCATTCCATTTCCATTCCATTTCCATTCCATTTCCATTCCATTTCCATTCCATTTCCATTCCATTTCCATTCCCATTTCCATTTCCATTTCCATTCCATTTCCATTCCATTTCCATTCCATTTTCCATTCCATTTCCATTCCATTTCCATTCCATTTCCATTCCATTTCCATTCCATTTCCATTCCATTTCCATTCCATTTCCATTCCATTTCCATTCCATTTCCATTCCATTTCCATTCCATTTCCATTCCATTTCCATTCCATTTCCATTCCATTTTCCATTCCATTTCCATTCCATTTCCATTCCATTTCCATTCCATTTCCATTCCATTTCCATTCCATTTCCATTCCATTTCCATTCCATTTCCATTCCATTTCCATTTCCATTTCCATTCCATTTCCATTCCATTTCCATTCCATTTCCATTCCATTTCCATTCCATTTCCATTCCATTTCCATTCCATTTCCATTCCATTTCCATTCCATTTCCATTCCCATTTCCATTCCATTTCCATTCCATTTCCATTCCATTTCCATTCCATTTTCCATTCCATTTCCATTCCATTTCCATTCCATTTCCATTCCATTTCCATTCCATTTCCATTCCATTTCCATTCCATTTCCATTCCATTTCCATTCCATTTCCATTCCATTTACATTCCATTTCCATTCCATTTCCATTCCATTTCCATTCCATTTTCATTCCATTTCCATCCAATTTCCACCCCATTTCCATAAAAGTGCTAAATTTTGGCAGTTATTCATATTGTGATATAATAGGTCACTACCCTTTTTATCAAATCAAAACTGTATGAAACATTTTGCTGACATGAGTGATGAGTTAGAGAATACTTTGCGTTTGTTAATGATATTTTGTGTTCTATTGTGATTTTTTTAAAGATTAAAATGCTTTTCGTTAAATACTGTACACAGATAATCATCAATTTGATCAATGGTTTTATACTTAAAAAGAAAGGTTCATATAAAACAATGTCTGTAATATTTTATATGCATACGCTAAGAGTAGGCTCACAGAAGAGAAACAGACAGGTATATATTATAGACTGCTGTGTATAAGATTAGGCTACTTGTATTTATGAGCAGCGTTTTCTTACTTAATAAATTTTAAGTTACAACTAGAAGATAGACCTTATTACACTTGTTAAATATAAAATATTATATTACTTTAAAGGAATAGACATAACAAAATAATGAAGATACAAAAATTAGTATCTGTAGTAACGAAATAAATATTCTCACAGTTCTGAGTTTAGATCACATGTGAAAGAAGTGATCTAAACTCAAAGAAGTGTGTTCTTAGTGTGGGGAAGAATCACTCCATGAATAGCTGGATTATAAAAATTGTCATTTTGTACTATAAATAACGTTGTGATGTATAATACTCGAAAAGTATATACACGTAATGGTTACGTATTTCCCAACAAGATATTTGATGCTCAAAGTTCTCTGCAAGAAGTTAAAAGGTTGATAAATTCAAGTGAGGACATTAAAACTTTAGAAAGTCTTATTATGCGAAGACGTAATCGGGCTAGGCTCGACAGAAACGTGGAAACTTATATCACGTGCTTCTTTACGCATATATAAGATTATTTAAACACATTCTTGCTTTTGATTTCCTCAGTATATCTTTTCTAATTGAATATTTTTATGCATGTAAACTCCTTCTATATTTTGTAGTAAGTAAGAATCTATTTTTATGCAGTATTTTTAATTTTCCTGTCAGTCCAGAAATATGAAGCAAGAATGTACGAAATAGTATTTTTGTAAATCTCTTCAGACTGTACATCATATTCCGTAACCAAGAAGAATTATTTGTTCTTGTCTTGATGATGGTATTAATAGCTATAATTTTTAAAACGTTATTTTGATTTATGCATTGTGGAAGCTTTACTAGTTATGGTTTCTATATTTGTATGTCATCATTTTGTGGTCCATTTCAGAAGTGTTTTCACCTTTCATGATAAACTCAGTAAACTTGTTACTGATATTAAAATTAGGTGCTGAAATGTAAAATGAGAAGAAATTCTGTTCAGCAGGATACTAACTTATATGGACTATCGTAGCTTTGTGTTGCAGTAATAAATATTTATGTAGTTTCTAATATACAAACGATAATACGAACATTTGTTTTAAATTACTCCTTCACTCGATAACCAAACAGAATAATAAAGCAGTTTTAAGTGAACATGTAATATCTTAAGAGATTACCTTTGTAACTAACAGTACCGCAAAGTCTAAGCCATCCCTTACCCACATCAAAGAGCCATTCCAATCCAGGACTGACGTCATCACCCTTTGTACCTCGGTGTAGATCTTTGCCAACAAGAGCAGGTAATACCCGTTGCAACTACATGTTGAGAAATATAATCAATAGCCATATTACATGATGACAAATTTTATTTATTTGAGAGGCTTTAGTAAAACATAACTTGACGTGGAGCATACAACATACGAGAATTTAATTTTACTATAGGAAAATTACAATAAACTCCATGCATCCATGAGATTTGGTTTTATACTTTGTTTCCAACAAATACATTTCATCAAGAAGACGCACCTTTGGAATAGACTCCTTTGTAAAACGTTCATAAAACAAATTACATACTCTTATTACTCAAACTCGTATAATCCGCTGTATATTCTGATTGGCTCTGAGGATGCCAATGTCAGAGTTGTTTAAGATGTCGGAATTTGGATCTAACTTAGACATAGCGCAGGATCAAATCTCATTTGTGACCGTAGAATATCTTTCTACGAGTTCCATTGAAATTTAGGAGAGATACCAGTACTTAATTCTGCTTACCATTTATCTGTTTAATAGTGTTCTCGCACAGGCCAGCGGTCCAAGAGAAAGGATAAAGTAAGGCTTAAAAGGGAATCGGGCTCTCCAAAGATTCACTGAGATTGGTCTAGATCCCTGATCCATACTTTTACAGTACCAGCAATTTTGGACATTAACTCTGAGATATTTACTAACCTTTTATCCTTATCCCTCATTTTTTCACAAACATTTTCTTTCCCAGTATTCTTATAGTTTAATCTTCAACCAAATTTTTTAAATTATAACAGTTGTATTTGACAGATAATTTATATATCAGTGTTAAAAAAACGAAAATAAATAATAAGCATAATAAACCATTTTAAATCTAATAAAATATAAAGAATATGAATTACTATAACTGAAAATTAAATATTTTCTTGAATATTAACGTATTAATGAAGTAATATATACCTTTTAAAGTGTGAGTTAGATCTTTAAAGAATCAAAACTAACCACTATGTCCTAGAGAACTATTATACTAAATAACGTGTAAAAACTTTTCATCGTTATCTTACCCGGTTATGACCAATTTAATTTTATATTCGGTCACTTTTCACTTGTAGTTCGCACCATTTGCATTTTAATAGATAGTCAGAGCTATGTTTTTTTAAGAATTTATCACTTTTAGTTTAATTACTCTTGACGTTTCGTATATAAACATTTCCTTTTATTTAATTTTGGTACAATAGTGTCAATAAAGGAAAACTTATTTACGTAATTTCACTTTTGTAAATAAATTTATTTTTACAATTCTTGACGTTATTTGCCACAAACAAAATACTATATGGAAAAGTTAAACTCATATAAATGATCTATATATGTATAGCTTAACTTGGTTTATTATGTAAGTAATAATATATCAGTTTCTTTATCACAAGCCAAATATCTTACTTGATAATTCTTCCTAAATAATATAATTTTATATTGAAAATTATTAGACACAATATACAATTGTATATAAAGTAGATATTTTGGGTTTCCGTTAATATAACAAATCCTAATTTGTCCATTACTTTTAAATCCCACATATACTCGATTTAAATTCGGTTTAGTTTATGCACAGTAATAAAACCATATTTTTTTTTATTTGTGTAGTTTTCTAACGAAGACTCAAACGTATAATAATAATATTTTTTCTGAACTGAGACTGCTTTAAATCGAAATTGTTCCCGTTTTAACCATTTAAGAAGTGGTATTGAGCATTTTCCAATGTTTCTAAATGTTTTGTGTGCGAAGTGTTGTTTTACATTCTTTAAATGTAAACAACGTTAAATGTAAGGTTATATTATTAGTGCTCTTTTACTACGTTAAAATGTATTTGAATTTTATTATATGAGAAAATTAACCACTAGTAAATTGTCAATAACAATGTACTTGTCAACTCTACTCCAGAACCGATCCAGTGTACATGCACCAGTATTGTTGATTTAGGTTGAAATAGGAAAACAATGTGATACATGAGCTTGTTGACTGTCAGGGTTGAATCAAATCGCAACCCCGATGTTGTCACTGACAGCTGCCGAATTGCACCCTAAGTTCAGCAGTATTGCCAACTGTGTTACTATCAGATACAAATGTCCATCAGTAAAAATTCTCATCTTCTGTTCTGGTTTTGAGTGATATATAATTTTTTTAATATACCTAGACTGCTTCGTTTAAACTATAGAGTTTTGATTTATAATAACTGGCTCTAATATGAAAGCAAATTCCTAGTAAGATAAAGTTAATTTCTTAAGTATCATTATAGAAGTGGTTGAATATAAGATATTGGTTTAAATTTACAAATGAGCTCTCGATACTAGGAGATACACGCTATAAATATCAGTGCTCAGACAATTTCTATCTTTGACGTTGAGTCATATAAATTATTTACTTCAAAGACATGCACCGAAACGAACAACGAAAGGAACTACAGTTTTCATGGTGAGATGGGGGATTGAATAGAGGCTGTCCCCCAGAATTCTAATAAATATAATTCGCCCTTCTCATACAAATAGTACAGATACACATCTCCCTAGCAAACACATAACACATACACTTATAGGAACTCATGTTGTAGTTGTAGAAGGACTTTATGATAAATTCTTCAGACATAAAAATAGTTTTTACATTATTTTAGCCGTAATTTTATATCGATATACTGATTATTGTCCTATTCCATAGTGATAAAATCTGTCTATTGTGAAGTTACTATCTGTCTTATTTTTTTTAACTCACTGCTTCTTACAATACTTAAGATACCGGCCCTTTTTAGTTCAAAGCTCATTTGCTGCCACAGTTTATAATTGTAGGAAACTGATTTTAAAATGTACGTAAAATATTCACTATAAAGTCTTTATAATATTTTCTCCATAATGTATTAAATTCACTTAACTAATGAACAATTATTTTGAAATATTTACAGGACTTTTAAGTAAATAAATAAATTAAAATTCTATTTGTTAAAAAAAATACTCGGCAGTTGAGTACAGGTTTGTACGTGCTGTAAGATCTATTGCTGTCGGATTGAATCAGGGCGCGAATTCCAAATTCAAAAAATTCTAATTTAAAACTACATTCAACATTCGCGTTCCTGTAAAATAAGAATGATACTTCCATTATTATGTTTATACTAAGGAAATATTGTTTTTACGCTTAACCTCCAGAAAAGTAAACTTCATATTTATTTAAATTTTCCTAATCACTCAAAATTTTGTATATTAAATAATAGCTTTTCAGTAGCCTTTTAACTAATAATTTATGAATTCTTTCTGAGTTTTATTTTCTAGAATGTGTTTCTTCAAACATAATTTATAAAGCTTATTTATTTAAATTTCGTGATTTCATAAAACATGATTTTAATGGAATTTAATTAACAGGGTACAATATATAAAATTCTTTCAGGACACTAACCTGAATATATTAGGACTATATAGTTAAATATATTTAAATTTTTTGAATTTGAATTGTTCAATAATCTAGTAGATACAAAGTGAAACCTAATGCCAAGTCCATGTCCATCATATTTGGTATTTATTAGTTTTTATCAGTATTTGCTAATATAACCTTATTATGATAAGATAGTTATTTGAGTTTATTTTGTCCTAGACAGCAATAGTTCTTTATCCTCATATTTCAATTTTAAATCTGTATACGACGCGTATAAATTTTGTCATAATTATTGGTTAGTTTTATAAGAAAGTGTAGGTAGGCAAGAAAAATGTAAATAAGAAAAACTTATGAGTCAGAGAAACTTCACAACATTCTAACACACTACTATAAGAAACCGAGATAGAGTGAGGAAAAAGAATAAGAGAAGCGGTCTGTTAATAGAGGATGGTAAATACCAGGAAGTAATTATATTTCAGACCACAATACTAAAATTTTATTTTTGTCTGTATCCCTGTCTATCTTTATACACGTTCACACGATATGTCAAGAATTAAAGTTGCCTTCAGCTTTAATTCAAACATAGGAACAACTCGAGTCCGGTAGCTGGACATGTTACTTGATGGGATTTGGTTTAGCATAAGCGAAGTCTTTTACATTGGTTTCATAGGTAACTAAGATGGAAAGTTAAAAACACGGAATAAATACATTTTTAAACGAACTAAAACATAATAATGTGATATTGTAACAAGGGTGACATAGTAACTCGACATGTAGCTAGAACAACATGAATGGGCTGAAACGAAAAATAGACCTCAAATATCGCATGTACGTAGCCTGTTAGGCGACATGTGCTTTAGCGCCTCCTCAAACCCATGTGATTGGTTAAAAAGTACAAACATATGTAAACAGTTACATATATATTTCAAAACTTATATTTTATTTTAATCACTTTATTATATTTAATTTCGTAACGCGTTTATTATTACAATCCAAACGAATTACATGAAATAACTTGTCCAAAAAAATTTATGTACAACTATAAGCAGAGTTGCACCCTATATCCTGAGTTTAAAAATTATACAAGCTGCACAAACACCTATACAAATAATTATTAATATTATTAGAATAACCAAAACTGATCAGTTGTACTCGGGAATTATTCAATTATTCGTTTCTCTGACTAAATTAATTTGAAATATATAAAACATCAAGGCATGATATTAAATACAGATAATAGCCACGTGCAACAGACTGTGCTGATTGTAGCAGTAATTTTGAACAGCTGCTGCTGCTATTCTTGTTTGAGTAATCAATTTGTTTAACAGAGCAGGTTGAGTTTTCGCATAATAGTACTGCAAATTTCTAACTGTACCAACTTTATGACTTCTATTGAAAACTTTGCTAGTAAAAGTGTATAGCAGCAAATCACAACCTGCAGTAACATTTTTAGTTTACCTAAATAAGAGTATATTTAGACTGCGTCATCAACTAAACAAGTTTTTTTTTAATCAAATCACCTGACGTTTTGTAACTGATTAGAATTTCTCAGCAAAAGTCTTCAAGCTGTAGAAAGCAAAATTGCTTCCACAAAAAAATATGTATACATTAAAACTAGTCGTAGAAGTAGGCAGGTTTTATGCATTAAGACGCAACTTAAAGCACGGTGTATTTGTTAGTGTCACATAAGAATTTGTTGGCTTTGAATGAGTTGCTTTGGTCATAATTAATTTTATGAAGGACTTTGTTTACAGAGCTTCACTTTCTAATTTGCCCCATCGACTCACTCAAGGCTGGAAAACATAATTTACCTATGTCTGTCCGTCTGTGTATATGCCTACCTATCTCTCTGCATAGTTTGCATATAAATAACTATTAAAAGTACTACAGGTAACTAACTTTTCCGAAAAAACCTTGATATTACCTTCTGAAGTATATATCAAGGGGGAAATCCCGAGTTAGCTATCAACAGTTTCTCAGCTTGTCTAGTTTTGAGGCATGGTGAGTTTAAACCGTTACATGAATAGATAACGCTTAATTCTGTAGGAAAATCTACCCACCCGCATACAGTGTGTTATGAGTTAAAATTTAACAACAGTTACTGATATGGCATGTGCTGTTGCTGTGAACAGTGAAGTTCTTAGTGCCTTTACAAAGCTTCTTTACCAAGAGGAAAATATACACTTGCTTAAGCGCTATTAAACTAAAGTTTTTCTCGAATAAGTTCTTTTAGACATGTTATTTATTTCCCCCTCTTTCCCCCACAACCACAGTAGAGTTTACTTCTGGGTAATTTAGACGTTCCAGTCCAACAGAAACTACGTACAGCAAAAACTGATGTTCTACTTAAATCAAATCCAACGTTTAAGGATATACAGGAGAGAAACATCTGTAACCGTAAATGTCAAGATATTCAGGTGCTCGATAGATATAGTCTATAAAGATATTGGAGTTTGTGGTAGTTGAATGAAGTTGTGAACTTGTTCAGGATTTTTGTTAGCCCTAGACATTGCGTGCCACCTTTGCTATGATTGGAGAGCCTGGTACAAATTTGGCTTGTTTTTATTCCTAGGAAACATGATTGGGATTAATGCCCGATATCCATCCTCGTAGATCTTGATAGAAGGGGACCCCCAACTATACCCATCGAACAGAACGTCCTGTTACTCTAAAAGCGTCGCAGGGTCCTTTTATGACAAAGTGAAAATTCCCAGATTCTTGATTTTCGAGAATAAACAAAAACACTAAGTATTCATCAAAAATTTTAAACAATATTATTACAAATAAAACCTAAATTTTTGAAAATATTTATGAATAAAGTTCCTATATATATTGTAAACCACCATCTCGTATTCGTTAATAATGTACAATTTAACCATAACAGTGAATATAATTATACATGTAAATGTGCATTAAAATTCTATGATTTTAGTATATTTACTATATACCAATGTGGAATAATAATATTGTAAAGTATACTATGTAATATGAAATTATATTCAACAAAACTTAAAATTGGCTGCACAATCTTACCTTGGTCGGTTAATTACTTACGGTTTAAAATATCCCATCTGTGAAATTGCCGTTTCAACCGCATTATGAATGTTTCGCAAAGTTAATTAATTATTCTACTGTGATACTCGTCTTTATTTATCATCTTCTTTAGATTACAGTAAATTCTACTATTTTTTACTCATGGAAATTGTAAATAAAATTACTCAATTACGCTTTACACCTTGTCTTTATTATTTGTAATAGATGTAGTAATAACTCAATGAAATACAAATTTATTTTTATTTTTAGTTTTTTAGCTAGTTGATATGTCATACTTGTTCACTATAGCGTAGTGAAATTGATTTTACCGTCTGGAGCCCTTAACCAACAATATTAAATTAAACCTGTACAAATTTAGTTTTAAAATAGTTTGAAATTTATAGTTATAGAAGGTATAGTGATTGCTTTAAAGTCTGAACCCTTAGATTCCCATTCTTTGAACAAGCTCAAGAATGAAAATATTTGCTACATAGACTTAGCTTGTTCCATCAATGTGTAAAATGTTACATGTTTGTGACAGTTTTACTTGCCGTTATTAACATAATGATTATAGTTTGAATAAGACTCGTTAAAGATTGTTATTATATCTTTTAAAGAATTGCAACGGTAAATGATTACTCTTTAATCGTGTTATACTAGTCTCGATACATTATATCCTTATAAAATGCTATACTAATCCTACAAAAACGTTAACGTGCGATAAACATCCAAGTGAAGTAAGAGTGATGAGTGTTGATTTACATGAAGCCGCGTATTGTCCTTTTACTCTTTACACGTACTGTAATAAATATATCCTCCATTTACTTTTATAACAACAAAATACAATTCCAATTAGTTTTTTCTTTTAACGAAATGTATCTCTTTTATGGCATAAAGCTTACATTGATGATGCTTAATTTTTAAAGCTTCCTTTCATTATAAGTTTGATAATCAGAAGTCAAGATACAAACGACTGTATTGAGACTTCCTCAGAGTTCCTCAGTTTACTCAGAAATTAATTTATTTACAAAATAAATATTGATAACTGTTTTAGGTACTTGGAATTGTTTTAAATTGTGTCTAGTGACGCAGCCTAAATGCGCGGAATGGTTTTCTACTACATTAATTGAATAGATTACAATTATATTTCAAATACGAAGTCTAAAACATAATTGATGAATTTATCCTTAGCAATTTTCTTAAAAGAATAATCATCCATCCATTTAAAGTTATTTTATATAAATATAATAAGCTTGTACTTAGTATTAACATATATGAGGTATACTTAAATGCCATATTCAATAGATACAAAGTATCTTTACCTCCTGAAGTTTGTAGAACATTTTCAAAGTTTGACACCCATTGAAAATGTTGGAATAGTATTCAAAGGTTAATTGCAACTAGACCTGGACATTGTACGTTTATTAACGTTTCTACGTTTGATCCTATAAGGAAGCGTCTAGTGCACTTAAATAATTACAACATCCCTTAAAGTATACGAATTATAAAACGAATGCACAACAAATAAAGTCTTTAACAAAAACGCATAGAAAATAGTGTGCATAATGAATAGTTCAGTCACCTACATGTTTTCATCACATTAGTCCAAAATGTGTTTTATTTATGTTTCAATATTATTTTCTGCTTTATTAATAAAAACATAATATTCTAAACAGATAAAACAGCTGTCACTTTGTTATTTAGACTAAAATTCAGGTAATATGTTAGCCAAGGTGCATCATTATAATTTAACGAAATTTAGTTTCAAGATTACCATTGGATTGAAGACTTTTTATTAATTTAACTGACATGATTTATTTAAGATTAGGTAGTATTTGATCAATTGGGATGTCTTCATGCTTTACAAATAATTTTCCTAGATATTTGCAAACTTATAGTATAAATATGAAATATTTAGAAAGTTACAATATGTGTAATAAAATAACAATTATTCAACCAACGTTCACGTAGTTATGCCAGTAAACATTTGTGTTGTTTCATTTTTTATCTCATAATAATGAGTTTAATTGAATAATTATGTATGTTTTTATAAAACTCTATTGTTAAAAAGGTCTGAAAAAAAAATTTGGCTTTCAGTTTGCAGCAAACGAGTTCTATATCTTTTGATTGTCTATCACACAATTGCCTATCATTTTTTTTCGTTCACTGACAATAATATAACGATAACGTGCCTTGCTAATGGTTTTAGGTTTGTTACTGGAAGGACAGTCTGTCTGTACGTCTGCCCCTCTTGTGTAATAATTTTAAAATAATGATCGTAAGGACCTAGAGCTTGGGACATAGGTTCATCTTGGTGTAAGAAATAGCTATTTAGATTTTACGTAAAATATTTAAATAGCGGTCATTCCATCTATCCATCTGTACGTTACCTCTTTTACTCCGTTCTTTTCATTATTACAGTACTCTGTTTTATCGACTTATTTTAAATGATAGTTCCAGAATTTCCCGAGAGGGCCTTCTTGAAATCGTTTTTCTGTCCTTTTATACGCAACCTCTTCGTTACTGTCTCAGTTTTGTAGGCTTATTTTAGATAGTTTCAGATTTCATGATCCCTTCAAGGGATAAATAATATTAGTTCTTTTCATACGTTTAATACACACATAATTTATTGAAGCTGTAGGGAAGCCAAATAAATACAATGATAAATAAAAATTGGTAAAGTTATCACTACAGTTTTGGTACTGCTAACAAATCATTACCGGGTGAATATGGTCTATTCTGTCAATCTTTCTTATACTAGATGAGTTACAGTTTACGTCTCTCTTGACTTGGTAAGTTATATTAACAAAGTTTGTTCACAACCTGAACTAACCTGCTTACCACGTGACAAGCTGTAACTCCTGTGTTCAGTACTAAAGTGTGTTGATGTCAGTTTGTAGCTGGAAGCAGCCAAGAACTATCACGTTTCAGGTAATTTGCACGTCAAGTCTAAGAACTAAGTCCACCGAATATGTGAGAATAATAATTAGTTGCTTAACATACAAAATGTTTACAAAACTCAATACTGCTATATAAATGAATCCATGAATCACGAATACAAAGCGTCTATAACTTTTTAACCGACGCGTTCATGATTTCTCCAGTACAAGTTTATTTAAAATTTATATTTGAGAAACAATCCATTCTTTTATTGAAATGTTTGAAACAATTTTTTTATATCGGTATGTGTATATAATAATTGTGCATTATATTCATACTATGTTTATATTTATAGTAAAAAATATCTTAGGAAAATTCAAGCAATGTTATTTTTATTGGATTGTCAAGAACATGATTTTTGGATATTGGTAATCGACATAGTGCATTGTATAAAAGTACATAAAAGCTATGTACTTGTGAAACATTTTTAAACAAGATCTGCATAAAATTCCATCCATAGGGTTTTTCATTTTGGGCGGGCAGATGTTGTGATGAAATAAAACAAGCCATGTATGATTAAAAAAATTTATTTTTCTTTTGAATCGCATGTATGCCATTATGTGTGAAATATAACATCGTTGAAATGTTTACCGCGGTTTCTCACATGACTACGGTTTCGAGTGGTCTAATTTTCAATTACTCTGCCGCATAAATCCGGTTGAATTTGAGCAATGGCCTGGGTTATGTTGATCTTAAGTTCATCGGTTGATTGATGCCTATTGCCATGGACCTGCGACTTCAGAAAACCCCATAAAAATGTCTAGGGGCTTCAAATCGCACGATCTCGGTGACCAATTCACGTCCCCTCTGCGAGAGATAACCTTGCCCTCAAACGTGCATGCAAAATATTCATGGTTTCATTCGCAGTGTGGTACGTAGAGCCGTTCTGCTGAAATCACATGTCGTCTAAATCCATATCGTTCAACTTGGGCCAAAAGAAATCCGTCATCATCGTTCTGAAGCGTTCGCCGTTGACTGATTACTCCTTTAAATAACACTAGTTATAAATTTGTAATGGCGATTATAAAAAACACCTTCTTGCCCTGAAAATAATGAACATTTCACCAAGTTAATTACATTTTAGTATTTAATATTCTCTTTAACTCCACCGTCTTAATTTACGTACAGTATTTTCCACCTCCTGTTTTACTCACATAATAATGAATTATGTTTTATAATCTCCTTGATTTTCTATATTATCGCTACAAATTTTAAATATTACATATCATAAACTGTAAGCTATTATGTGATTATAAGTATAAAAAAATATTTATTTCCTGGACTTTAGCTGTCATAAATAGTCCCTTTTTTATTATAAATTAGACTACTTTTATCCTGTATCTGATGATCTTTTCTGTAAATATAAAATAGGAATTACAAGTTTTGAAAAGTTCATAAACATTGGCCTTAATTTAGCTGCACATGTATAAATTCCAGGCGTTATTAAAAAAACTGTAAACAATCGGTAATATATCATCTTTATTTGAAACAAGATATTTTAGTTATTCTTAAAAACGGTTTGAATAATATATTGATATAGTTACGTCATAAATTGACAGTAAAAAGCGTGTTATCTAAAAGTGCTCACAAGATTCTATGGCAGCCGGTACAAATATTGTTTTAAAAGACTAAACAACTGCTGTTGACTGATTAAACCCACATTTTCCTTATATACAGTTCTATTATTCCATTTATTCTTACAAATATTACGACATAGTTTCCTTTATACTGTATATTGCAATTAATAATAAAGTGATAGAGATCAATAGATGTTGCATCCGGATTTCAATATCCTATTTGTAATCAAATCGATGTAAAACGTTGTAAAATAATCGTCTAAAATTAATATTTGGGGTGTTCCCATTATAGTATTACAAACTCCGTGGCTCTTACTACTTGCGTGTATATACACACTGTGTTTTGCGAGAGGTTAGCACAACTCAGGACGTGATAGTCAGTTAATATGTGTTTTGATTAAAAAATCATAACTCAGAACCCGTTAAAAATAACATGAAACTTAGCAGTTACGCAAATTAAAAAAAAAAAAAAAAAAAACATAAAAACACTAAATATAATTTAAAATTTTTAAATGGTGGCATTGAATTTATTTTAAACTTGCAAGAAATAATTATTTAATGCAAAATTGATGATAAAACTAACAATATCAATTTTTTAATCGGCTACATATAAAATAATTACATCAATTTTAGTTGGTGATTTTTTATTGCTTACATGTGTCCAAAGAATCTTTTTAAGTACTGGATCTAATTGTTTGTTATTTAATGGTCTTCGTTGAGAGATGGTGTGCAGGTTAAGGTCACTTATGTAAATGGCGGCAATATCAGCTACTGGATGGTACTTGGCACTTGAGATCCTCATTACTGGTCTGTATAACACACAATATACCACATAAATCTTATAAATAAGCTATTTAGATGTTGAAATATCGCTTTGGCACAAAATTATGTGACAAAACAAGTATCTCCATCGTTGCTTCATTATAATATTTTATTTTGTTATATCTGTTATATAACTCATTTTAAATTGCATTGCGTGCATAAATCTCTCTTTGTAAATAAAATATACTTGACATATATTAAATTGATTTCCTTTTTTATGTATGGTTTAAGGTTAATTACAAGTAAAAAAGAATATATTTACAGTGTAGTTTACTAACCGTAGAGTATACAAATATTTTAAAGCATATTCAATAAAGGATATTGAAATCTAAAAGAGGTTCCGTAGTTAAATTTGATATTTGAAGTACACAAATTATTCTTGTAAATATATAAACACACTGAGGTATAGAAACGTTAAATCATGTAACGCAGCACAATATTTAAATACATATATTATACTAATATCGGCAAAAAATATTGTTTTAAACGCATAATCCTGCTATATTGTCAATTTTGTTTTAAAATTGTAGGTAAACTGTTTAAGACAATGTTAGAAGGATCATATAATAGGTTATGTAATTTAATAAAAAAACTACTATAGCAATAAAATTATCAATATAATAAACACCTTTTATTATTCCCCAAGTAGTCACGTAGACTAATGGTTGTGAATGTGGTAGACAAATCGGATGGTTACGACTCTAGTTATAAACTACATCTTAATTCACAATAAAACTCTGGCTAACAACTATTTTGTTGAAACTGGTAAAATAAACGAAAGAAAATCACTATTAAGCATCTATTTATGAACTAAATAGTGTATTATGTGTTTACCGAGATATAATAAGTGTTAATTGTGTCAAACGAATTAGTATAAGCCTTGCAAAGTCAAGTTTGTCTTTAGTGTTTACAAGGACGCAATTTTCCCTCTACGCTCCGAACATGAATAATTCACAGAGAGTGTTTGTATCTTTGTCGAAGCCTGGGGCTTTATCAACATATCTACCTTTTCAGCTTACAGACCACAGTAAGATTTGCAATAGTTATTTGTGTCTGCAATATTATATCTTGAACATTGTAAAACTATTACACATTTTCCATTCATAAAATAGTTTCCACTCGATGTAAGTAAGTATGATAGCAACCTGGTATAAAGTTTTATATTACACCCGATTAAATGAAAATTGTGGTGACATATGTTGTATCCTATTAATGCGATGACGTCACATTAGCATTACAAGAATAACCTGACAGAAACCTTTTATGGGTTAATTTTTACATAGTAAAAGTTAAGCCGTTTACTTTAGTAAAAGAAAAGTTGAAACTCTAAATAAAAGGATGATAAAGACGTGTTTGTAATTCACAATATGTTTTACAGTGTAAAAACGAGATGTGATCAAATGGATTTTAAATCTCTCTTTACAGACTATTACCAAAATTTAAAAAAATATTTTATATAACGTATAATCTGTCATTAAGGAAATCGAGGCATCAAATATATAAATTCTTTCAGTTATATAAGCAGTGAGAACATCATGAAACATTAACCTAAATAATTGGTAATACTTTTAGTTGAGTACTTTTTATTCTTTCGTTTTGAAAAAGGCCCGATGGTTTTGAAACAATGCTACAATTTAGTTTCGCGAGATGTGACTTAAAACCAGGAACACTTTTTATTTTTAATATATATTACTCTAAACATTAAACCACTTACCTAGTATTTATCCTAGTTACAGATTTATGTATTAACAATTCTCACATAAAATTTGTTATGAATTTATAAAATTAGGGTAATGTCTGATTAGTATGGAAAAAGAACTTGTAAGTTTTAGTTGCAAATAATTTATAATAATAAAGTTTCACACATTTTATTGGAACTTATTGAAGATTTATGTTTTAACTAAATCAAAACTTATTATCATTATTGCAAAAATATATATTCTGGCTTTGTAACACTTTTAAACATTTAGAGACTTTATAATCTTGAATCCTTATATGAAAATGTTTTAAGCACATACATTTGAAGAACATAAATTTCTTTCAGGTACTATTAATATGAAATTATGTTTGTGAAAATATTTAGGTATAACTTATTACCTCTATACTTCTGTAACATTACTCAGCCACTATCTTAAGTTGTCGAAAAAATATTAACAATAAATTGTGCTAAAAATTACTTAAAAATATTAAGAAACGTTTGAAGGGTAAGGCTGCCAAATAAAGTCACTCAATCTATATTATAACACACAGTACAGTCGTCTGATCTATTAATAACTACTGTAGTTTATCTTGTTGAAAATTATTCCTTCAATGTTGTATACTACTTTGAACGTTGTTAGCGAACTATTTGGTAATTTTATAAAATAAAAACTCATGGGAACAAACCGTATTGTGAATAATCTGAAACTTTAAAAAAACAGTTTTTTTGTCTTTTAATGCAAAGTAACTTATATAACTATTCCTTTTATAGAAATGTAATAAAGTATTTTTTAAATGTATCGATTTGGGTAAATAATGGCAGTTGACTCAGTTAAAATATTTAGTAGAATGTTTTTCACCTACATATTGAGATTTTTTATTGGTTAAGTCGGACTAACGAACTCGTCAAAGCTATGTGCATGTTCTGCCTTTGTACGAAGTAAAAAATAAACATTATCGTGTTCTTAAGATCTTGTTATACGAGTATTTTAATAGCCTATATATAAATATACATAAAATTATAGGTTTTTTTGATTGTGGTATTGCTAAAAAATGTTGATAGTCTTCCGGAAATTTTGCCTAAAACTCAATAGTATACAATGTCAATTAAAACTTTCAAAACTCGTCTTTTAAATCTTCAACTGCTTTAAGCAAATACGCTTAAATGAAGATAGAATCATATAGCGAGACTATGTCACGAAAGATTATATATACATGCACGAAACTTTATTTACAAAGGGAAGATAGTCATACAATGCTTTAGTTTTATATACATGTCTTTTTTATGATTGTAAGTATATCCGTCATTTCAAGAATGAACGGAGGTATGGATTTTAATCTTCGCATGCAATCCAAGCGACGTATGTTATGATACATGCCATGGCGTACTTCTATCTAGTTGGAAATGGAAATATAAATCTAAAATTCATGATCACAGGAAGTCACTGAATTGATAATAATTGTGTTCCAATAAAACCGATTGTCGCAGGAGACCAAGCTTATAAGTCAATGGCTGATAAATAACTGTTCAGTGTAATGAAGTCAACACATAAATCCTTCCCAGGCTGTTTTTCGGTTTTACTGCCACATATATTTTATCTTTTATGCTAAAGAATATATCTTGAAGACGGATTAATATTTTATTAATATCAATATTTTTGGGTTATCAAGACGATCATCGCCTGACCTTGAACCAAAAGTCTGTGTAATTTACTGTTTATAAATTTATTTATACCAATCACATTATTTAATTACATTATCATTAATTTTATATGGCATAAAAATATCAATAAAATGATTCAAAGCTTGTGTTTGTTCTATCAACCTATCAGCCCACTGAGCCTATTGATACATAGCTTTCAAGCAAAAGTATATTTGAAGGAAAGTGCTGTTCCTTTTCAGATCGACTTTCGTACCAAGTGCATTTATTTTATATGACCATTCCAAGGTTTACTACAATAAATTCTCGATTATAATGTTTCGATTAAACAGCGTAATATTATCTTATTCGTCACACATCATTTGTAAAAAACTTCATGTGCTTATAACTTAGCTTTATAATTATTTAACGTGTACAAATCAAGATCAACGTGTATAAATCAAGATTTTTACGTAGAATAAACCAGTATTTTTTATTTTTATTTTAGGTAATTTGATAAAGCAGAACACCATATATACTAAAACTTACAAATATTAAAATAATTTGTTTAAATTATTTAACAAGAGTTTTCTGCAATACAAATTATTATTCGAGGAATTCATGAATTTAATTTATCCATACATTATACATTGTTGGATTCAGGTTCTGCAGGACAAGAGTAAGTAAGAGGACCTTGCAATAAAGTTGGACGTATCTAGTAACCACAAAATCCAAATAACTGTGAAAACAAACTTAAACTTACGTTGTGTGATAACTTCCTAAGCCATGTGTAAAAGCCTTAGGGGTGAGTTTAAGTTTATAACCATACAGTTCTCCATGAGACAACAATAGATTTTATATAATCTCACACTTTTAAATGATTTATAAATTTCTATTTTTAACTACGGTACATATTTTGCCAATATTTGTGAATTAATAAAAATTAATATTATTGAATTAGTAAATATATATATATATATATATATATATATATATATATACCGGGTGTCTAAAACCACTTCCTTTTTACTTCATTATGAACAGAGATGTAGTGATCATGTCTGTATCTCTCACTATCCTGGCAAGTGCGCTACCACTACAACACTTACTTTTTTACTATTCAATTATTTTATTTGTAGCCGTTTCTGTTGCATATGTTTGTAAAAAACAAAACTAAAATTTTAAGTGAAGGCCAAATACCTATTAATTAGCGTATTAATTAAATTATACTTCAAACACCCACGTCTGGAGGTGTTTTCCTAGCCTTTACTAGAGCACTAAAAATCTTCTAATCGATTAGTAGTCTCAACTGTATAAGGTATATAATTACAACGCTATCAACTGACCGCTGAGTAGTAATATATCAGACCTCTGTCTTCCGTATTCTAGAACACTGAATATTGCCCGCACACTCGAAACTACACAATGGACCACTGGAAGAGAGACGTGTACTATTTTTGCAGGACTCAAGTATCTTACACGACAGGAGTTTATGGAGTTCGGGTTTAGCGAATATATTTATTTAATCTATAATGGGTAGTGTAATTTTTAATGGACAACACTTTAATGTAAAATGTTATTAACAAAGACAGGTTCACTGTCCAACTTTAACATGTAACATAAAAAACACTGCTCTTAATTGCAGCGGATGTGTTTATACCATAAAAATAAAATACCACCTTTAAATACCACCTTATCAATGAGGGAATCCTCGAGAAAGGATATTATGCAAAAAGAAACCAAAATAAGTAAAAAAAAAACTATTTCCTAATATGAATTATAGATTCTTTCATTAAATTGCTTAATATTTGCAAAACAATCATTATATACTCAAAATAATTGAAAATACAAATTAAAATTATCCAGAAATATATGAAGTCTGTGCCAATATGTAATGTTATCAGTTCTGTTAGGAACTGTTCAAGCACTACAGCATTTCAGTAACACTAACAATACTGTTATTAAGTTCCAGATAATAACTTCATAAATATACATCATCTTTTTTTTAATCTACAGAGCAATTAAAATAATAATAGTGTTAGGCCTATATCCCACAGAATGAAATTATGTTTAGGTAGGCTAAGATGTAATAATAAATACGTTTCATTGTTTATTGTTTTTGTTAATTTAATAAATACAAATTTTATAATACGTATAGAAATATACTTGCTAATTTGTAAAAAAGTAAACTCCCATCACAAACGTTCACGTATGTATTACGAAAGCAAATTTTATCAAAATACGAAATCCTATAACAAAAAAGACAACTACGCAAAATGTTTTCGCAGATATGAACAATGTATACATTGACACAAAATCTGCACCAATTTGGTTATAAGTAACTCTCCTTCATATTATCCAATTACGTCATTGCCAATGTCCGTGATTGACCCTAGGACGCGTGCAATCCCGAGCAAATAAGAGTAACCCTTATCGCCAAAATTTTTGGTAACAAAGAGAACAACCCAATAGAATATCTGATTCCTCAGTTTCTCTATAAATAAACAAAGCTCCAGTATCAGTGCTATTTTATAATGTTTCCTTTTTGAGGAATTAAAGCAAATATTTTAATATCATTTAACAATTAAAAAAATATTTAAATTTTATTTATTCCATGCAATAAACAACTCAATACTGTTCTAATTATTCAAATGTAACGAAGATTGCTAAATATAAAATTCTCGACAACCTGACAATTTGTCTTTAATAAAGGATTTTTTTGGATGTGGGATTATATTGCTTCGCCAATTTACTATGCTAAAATCTTTATAAAGATGTGTTACAATTATTATTCTACATACGGAATTGTCTCATGAATATAGTATTCTATACGAATAAACCCTCCATACGTAAGTATCTATTTTAACAGTTGGGTCAAAATTTTGATAAACGTATTGAATACCAAAATTATGAATCATATGTCTTGCACATTGATTTTATTCACTATAATAAAAATAAAAAAATGTACACATTGTATTCCACTAGTTACTAAAATGTACTACTATGATATGAAATTATTGACAGGCAAAAGGTTGCCAAAATGTTGTCATGAGCGAAACGACTCTCAAACAGAATTATTAACGATTCTTTTGCGGACGTGTACACAAAACGTAATGGAAAATGGTTTCAAACAAAATCAATGTTTATTAGTTTGTTTTATGTCAACTATATTTAAATTGCATTTGGTTTATAGCTTTTAAATTTTAAGAAATTAAAAAGAGTTTTATTTTTAATATTTTGTTTACTAGAAACTACGTAGACGAAAAACTGATTTAATTCGATAAAAACATTACTTTGAATATTCGATATTACAATTAGTATATATATATATATATATATATATATATATATATATATATATATATATATTTATTTATTTATTTATTCTTTGTTCCAGTTGTATTAGTGACGATTATCAATTCGAAAGATATTCAGGATTTCCTCATTTAACTAACATTGCTATTTCTATAACACATGCACAACTAATCTTTCACCAGTGAAATTTTAAACCTTAAGTTACAAAGAAAGTTTTCTTGACCTGTAAAGATATTTTCTGAAACTACGGTTTAAAATTGGCTTTCCATATTTACTCTAGATGGTAAGATAAAATTAATATAAATACCTTCTAATTTTTAAAATGAAATAACGTTGAACGCACATGCACTTTCAGATCTTGCTACAGATAAAGCTAAATTAAAAAAGGTCGCATGAATTAACCATTGTATAATATATACGGTCAAATTATGCAACCGTATACTAACAAATTTATTACAATATATAACCAAATGTAAAACTTATTTACTTATCAAAACTGTTCAATGGTATTATCCAATCTTATTACTTGAAGATACATGTTAATTGATAAAACATGTAGAATTATGTAACAAATCGATATGAAAAAATACGAATATGACTATAATGTTTCACCAAAAGTTCAATACTAACTTCACGGACCAAATTAATAATTTTATTGTTATTAAAAGTTAATTAACAGTAATAAAAACAAGGATGGTTTTTTGTAGTGGAATAAATTTTGTTCTGTAATCATTGTAAGGCTGAGATAACTAGCCTCAGGCAAATTCCGGTCTTCGTGTTGGAATTTATAATTCATGTTTCGTGTATATCTTAATGTATAATGAATGCCTGTACAAGTACTAAACATTCATAAATTTATAAGCAATAACAACGTACGGTAGTAGATATATTGACAACTAGGAGTTACCCACTATTTTGCACGCAATATTATACTGAGAATATAAAAATGAGGGCATTTTCTTTTTATACAAATTCTAACCACTCCTAACCCTTTTCCAAGTACAGCTTTGTTGAAAATTCAGTAAAGCACAATCATTCCATCTCTTAAGTTCAGTAGAAACAATCCGTTACATATGGAAGATGTTAATAGTTTAAAGTTTTATCTCAATATATCAAGATAAAGTTTTCGCCCCAAAATTGTCACTTATAAAAAATGTAATACTATTTTTAACATTAGACATTAAATACCAATACCAAGAAATTCTATGAGTTGTAGTGTTCAAAATCTGCATTTACAATGTTAAAAATGTAGGATGGATTATAAGGACAAATTATAAAATCAGTGCTACTTTCGAAAAAGAGGAACTTCTTTCACAAATACATATATTGCTTAAAGATAAAATTGACTTGGCTGTGTTTTCCAACTGTAAACAATGTTTTTAAATATTTTAAAACACATACCTTTTAATAATCTATGCTCTTTAGACTTTAATCTGTCAATTAAAAACAAAGAAACCATTTTACTTTATTTTACCTAGAAATGTATACACATGTTCCTAAATTTGAATATTGTAACTAAGTAAATGATGCCAATATCGTAACGTTATGTCATATTCCCGGAGGACATGTCTGAATCCTCATATTTCCAATCTTGGATTCTTATCGTCCTTCTACAATACTTTTATCCTGCATCCTGTACAGCATCACTGGACTAACAAAACCTGAATTTTTTGTTCTAAACATAGGACCAGTATGAGCAGTAAAGATACCTTACACGATATATTAGAATGTATGTCTCTTTACGTGAAAACGGTTCAATTTCATTTACAAATATATACAGGGTGTACATAAAGTCCTGCACGGGTATAATATTTTCTGAACGATAACAGATAAATCAACAAGATTTGGTACATCAATACTACACCTAAAAATCTACTTTTTGAAGGAACTATCAGTTTTCTGTAATATCATGGGGACGTCCCGCAAGGAGTCGGAAGGAAAATCTTAAATAGGAGCATAGGTCAATATGCACATCATTTTAAAGGTCTTATCTAGCAGAGTTTAATGCCGCAAACCGCACTCAAAAAGATTGATCCAGTACAAAATGGCGGCTGTTCAAAGGTTTTACTTGGTTACATTTTATTAGTAGCCATAACCTCAGTAAAACAAAACTGCAACCAAACGAATACTGCAGCTAACTACTACATTATGCTTGTCAGTTGTACAGAAGTGAATTATGACGTTAGTTATCCTCAAGGGTTACAAATTTGGTCCTAATATATTGATAACGGGGAAAACCTGATAACAGTAACAATTAGAAATCTCTTATCTTTGGGTCGCAGTTAGGACTTTCCTATTAGCCTCCCGTATCCAGTGAGGATTTTCGCTACTCCAGTAACGGCAATTGCGCCTGTTTACGCTTCCATTCAGCATAAATGAACACTCGTCCGAAAACACAATATTGATTACATCAATTTCGTTGCGATCTATTTTGGCCATCATAGTTTCACAAAATTCTATACCACGATTGAAATCACCTTCGTTGAGTTTGTGCACCAAATGAACTTTATAAGGCTTAAAATTAGACCCTTTCAGAAGTTTTTTAACAGACGTAACAGAGATGTCATGAGTTTGTGCCGCTGAGCGTAGGGACTCTTGCGGATTCTCAATAAATGACTGCAATACATCTAAAGAGTTGTCTTCAGTTGTCACAGTAGCGGGCCTTCTTGACCTATGACGATCGGAAAACACTTCCTGTTTCCATAAAGCGTTGAACAGTTCTCCCTACAGTTGTTCTAGAAATTGGCTGCCTCTCGTGAAAGTAGTCATTAAATAAATGGCATGCTTCCTCGTGTGATCGTCTGTTATTTCCCCAACCAACCATCATAAGAAGTGTTTATACGTTCACGTTCGTCAAGCGACATAGAACTACAAGCAATACGACAAACTCTTTTGTACTAAAGCGCACTGATAGAAAGGATGGACAGCACTACTAAAACAAGAAAACTAGAATAGCCTACTATGAATAGACTGGCTAATAGGAAAGTCCTAACTGCGACCCAAAGATAAGAGATTTCTAATTGTTACTGTTATCAGGTTTTCCCCGTTATCAATATATTAGGACCAAGTTTGTAACCCTTGAGGATAACTAACGTCATAATTCACTTCTGTACAACTGACAAGCATAATGTAGTAGTTAGCTGCAGTATTCGTTTGGTTGCAGTTTTGCTTTACTGGGATTATGGCTACTAATAAAATGTAACCAAGTAAAATCTTTGAACAGCCGCCATTTTGTACTGGATCAATCTTTTTCAGTGCGGTTTGCGGCATTAAGCTCTGCTAGATAAGCCCTTTAAAATGATGTGCATATTGACCTATGCTCCTATTTAAGATTTCCTTCTGACTCCTTGCGGGACGTCCCCATGATATTACAGAAAACTGATAGTTCCTTCAAAAAGTAGATTTTTAGGTGTAGTATTGATGTACCAAATCTTGTTGATTTATCTGTTATCGTTCAGAAAATATTATACCCGTGCAGGACTTTATGTACACCCTGTATATTGACCTTCCTATTCATAAAACCCGTACCTTCCGACTATCTAACTCATGCAAAAAGCTGATGATTAACAGATATTTAATTGACTGAGTATTAGAAAACAGCATGTATATAACTCCAGGACCATGAAATATTTTATTTATCTATTTTTTATATATGTATTTTTTATCCGTATTATAAGAAAGTAAATGTTAAAATTCGGTGACAATAATTTAATTTCGGTAGAATCTTGCATTGTAGTAACTTTCCTAACTTACTGTAACTAAAAAAATGCCTTTAAACAAATTTGTTATTAAAAGTAACTTAATAAACGTAAATTTTAATGTATCATATGGCAAGATATCTTAAGAAACATTTCTTACGTAGAACTTAAAATTTGCGTGAAAATTTGTTTCTAGGTAGACAAGAAATAGATTTTTGATGGTGCATGCCCAACCATTCAGTTTCGCTGCAGGTAATTGAAGCCCAATTGAAGCAAGTCATCACTCAAGTAGACAAACACAATTTCTTTTTCTCTGCAGGAGACGGTGTAAAATTTGTGTATGATTGTCAGCCTCTACATAGGACATCTCGAGAATGAAAATAAACAAGAAAATTGAAAATTTTCTCTTAATCTCAGAGAAGGCTGTTACGTGACAAATGGTGGCGTACTTTTACGTTGTCACCCAGTATGTTACTCCAAATAATAGGGATGACATACTTAGAAGCTGAATTCGAGTAAATTTTAACTGATTTTATAGACAAAAACTTAATGAAAATCTATAATTAATTATTAAACTTATAAAGAGTGTGAAGGTTTTGAACATATGTTTTCAACATTCTCACCTGTAAAATATTTCTTTCGTTAAGCCCTATGTAAAACTGCCTCAAGTTTCAAAATATACATAACTGTTTACTAAAATATATCTAGATACGTAAAAATGTTAGCAATAAGACTGTATTTGAATGTAGGTAAGGTTAATTTATTTTTAGCAAAAATTTCTTAAAGACACGATTGGATAGCAATTTTAACCGTGTTTTATTACAAGTTCATTACATTTTAAAGTGAGATAGTAAAAGTTATAGGCTAAAAGTTTCAGACTTTATTTTTTGGATAAAACCTCAGAGTCCTGTCATGTGACACCTTTGGCAGCAAACTTTCCTTTCTAAATTCCAGACAGTGTAGAAACAAATATCTTTATTCTTACGCTGGTGGTAGCTAAAATATCACATTGTAAACTTGTTGTGTCTTATAGAAATGGTCATCATAAATGCACTCAAAAGAAATTTCTCGTCACTGATTAGAACAATGTTTTTTGCCATTCCTCTTCTTATCCGATATTGAAGTAGATATAGCCTCTATCATCTACATGAAAATTTTTTGTTTCCTGAATGAAATGAACAACTATTTTTATTCCGTTCTTGTTAAGTTGAGTAACTTATAATATTCTTCTCTTCTATTAACCTCAATTTAAAACATCTTTTATCCTAAAACATTTTAAAAGGGATTTTGTTGCTTTTTTAGCAAGTATATATTTTTATTTAAAAAATGCCCCATCAATGTATCAATATTAAATCTGTTTCCATGACCCTGGAATAAACCATTGCCTTTGACAACTCTGATATTTATTACGACACATTTCTTTTACAGAGAAGTAGTTAGGAAAGGCGATGTACATAACACATTCGTAGTTATAGCATGACTCCTTTTTTTATTTAAATAAATTTATATTTAAATGGGAGTATAAAATGTGTTTTTTTACGTAGACCAATTATAAATTCAGTATTTTCCATTTAAAATAACCATTACAATAAATAGTTTCACCATAACAAGAGGACCAATTTAGGAATGATAAAAATATATGTAATGAGTTATATATAAATGTATATAACATTGTTTATAAAATATATGTATTATAATGTTTAATGTTTTTAGCATATTACATAGTTAATAGTAGTAGTTTTGAGACATAAATTAAATTACTATCATTTTAGACACACAAAGAGATACGAGTGTATATGAACAAAAAAGTATATTAATATTATAACGGATAGAGCCATTATGTCATAAAAGTTCTCCCTATTAAGCCTCGAAACTAATAATCGTCAGTAGAATATGTTATATAGAGGAGCGGCAAACTTTCGAATTGATTTATCTCCTGATTGAACCATAATGGAAAGTATGAATGTTATTATATAATGGCGTAAATGGTGAAAAGTCAAACTAATACCGTATATACCTATACTTTTAACAAGATAACAACATACATGTACAACAAGCACAAAAAACATTTGAGATATAGTCTGGCTGAAAAGGAACACGATTATTGCAATGCATATCTGATGAAATGAGAAGTCAATAAGCTGTCTGAAACGACATTGCTTTGTGAGAAATAATGTGTTGTGTATAACAAATTCAAACATGTCTGATGAATGTAGTAACAAGTAGAGTATGTGCTGCATGCATGTAAGTCTCTCTCTCTCTCTCTCTCTCTCTCTCTCTCTCTCTCTCTCTCTCTCTCTCTCTCTCTCCTCTCTCCTCTCTCTCTCTCTCTCCTCTCTCTCTCTCCTCTCTCCTCTCTCTCTCTCTCTCTATCTTGGAGGTTAAGTGGTAGAGAGGACTTTTAAGTCCTAACTTCGCCTCTGTAAATAAAGGCATTTTTCATTTCATTTCATTTCATTTCTCTCTCTCTCTCTCTCTCTCTCTCTCTCTCTTCCTCCTCTCTCTCTCCTCTCTCCCTCTCTAAGATCCATTTTTGCAAATAATATCATGACTTATTATGCATGTTACTGGTATCTGACGAGAAATTCTAAAAGTATTAAAAGCTAAATTATAATTATATTTATGTGGTAAACTTACAACAGATTATAATTTCAAAACTAAAAGTTTTATTATACTTATGGTTTGTCATCTGTTTCTCTATTTGATCATTATTTCTAAATTTATAGACTCATAACTTTGTATTAGTAGTGAGTAGTTTCTAATCTTTACGAATTATAATTACAAGTTTAATTGTAAACAATGTGACAAAGTATATTTGAAGAACATTCAATTATATGATACACAATATTTTCAATAAACGGAGTCATTCTCCCTTAAGTTATTCAACTGTGAAAAAGTAATATCTGAATATTAATCTTAAAGTTCCTGAAATGCCCAGCCTTAGTATTGTATCACATTTACGAGTTTCTGAAGTTTAATAGCTTTACTTGAATTTATAAGGTTTTTAACTTCTAAAAAGGATTTGTATTAACTAACATCTTGCTGGGACGTAATATACTTTTACGTTCTTCAGAGTACAGTTATTTAGAGTGCTCTAACATAATTTTGCTAAAACTATCTTTTTTTTAGATTTATAAAGAAATTATTTTTTTGTTTTATACTTTCTCAACATTCTGTGACAAGATAACGTGTAATTTTGTTAAAGCAAAACATTTATATTTACCTTATTAACATTTTTACACTGTGTATAATATAGACGTCAAGTTACAAAGTTATCAATTGTAAGAGATAATAAATATAAAGAGAAATACTGATGGGATCTATAAAAATATTATTTACTTGAACATATCATGGTCAAATGACAGTTATGATTAAGCAAATCAGGATCAGAGAGTGGAATAGATCGTTAAGAGTAGTTAGCTGTACATGAGAATTGTAAAGGTATACACTTGATACATTGTTATTTATTATACTGGATAATCTACGAGATTGCAAGGGTTGGATGCAACGCAGACAAAAGGGATGATAGACCCAAGCTCTTTTCTCCAGAGTCCAGCAACGACATAACGACTGGAACACTCCATGCTCAGATGTGCGTGACATCTGATTAATCTAATTAAGTTGTAAAATTGTATTGTAACAACTGATGGCTGTAAATAGCTTGCATTTTGTTAAAAAAAATTGAATTGAAGTTACATAGAAGATGAGTAACACTAATTAATACTAAAGATGAAAACAATATCTTTGGGAGTGCCGATGGTCGAGCGGTCGTTTGAACTTTGGGTCTGAGGTAGAGATAGCGCAGGTTCAAATCCTGTCTGTGATCGTTTGCACCATCAACCTTGTACTGTATCGACTCTCACCCTAATTCGTTTGATAAGATTCTTAAACAGGCTAGTGGCCCATGAGGACGGGCAGAATAAGGCTTAAAAAGGGATCGGCCTTTCCTTAAAAAAATAAAGAAAACGATGAGTGTTTTGTAATATATCATTTTATTTTCGAAATACTACATAATATCATGTATAATAGCTTCTCTTTTCGTTAGTGGCCGTTTAGAGTCAAGTGTAACGGAAGAGCAACAAGATTCTAGATTAATCGGAAGCGCCGATTTAACCTTTTCTTGAAGATGCATACTGTGTGTAGGCCTATTCACTATATTATTATTCAAGATACTTGTGAATTTATTCACCGCCAACAGATTGTGGATACCCATTGGCAATTCCATAGATTGTCCATATGTGTTTGCAAACGTAGTGAGCCATTCTTTGAATCATTTAAAGATATATTTCTGTAAGCTGCAGCTCCTCTAATAATTTGCTTTTTAAATACCTGCCAGGTTTACCTTACCTCCGACTTACACATATTTATCGGAGTAGTTTAAACAAAATGTTTTAATATTTATGTGCAGTCTGTCAGTTAACTGCCCGTTTTTTGTATATTTATTACTCTTAATTTATTACACACAATGGTTAACTCATCTGTTATGGTAACGGAAATATAAAAGAATAAAAAAATAAGAAAATAATTGTAATGACTGAATAAATTCATATGAAATTTCAACTTATAACATAATAACACGTCTAGGGCACCTATGAATTAAGGTTTCATCTGTTCTGAGTAATTAAAATACGTTATAATTAGATTGGAGAGTACTAAAACAAAATATGGATCTGGGTCGTAGGATTTCAATGGATCTTTATAATATTGAGAAATATATTAAAATAATTACACCCAGACTAGGAGCACAAACGAAAAACTTGCGATGGTAAAATAACTGCTATAAAGCTTTAACTTGAATAATGCCATTCCGATGGCTTTCTCACCGCTCACAGACGCCTCTCTGCACGGCTGACGTCACATCCTCCGGAGAGACCATCACAGGATCGACACGATGTCCATGGGAAGACTGGCAGTTGAAACACATCTCACAACAGTCACTGGCATCTGGGGAGGGGAGGGTATAAGTGGTTACAAGGGAACCCACATCTCTCCAGAGTTTAAACAAAACTCCACAAAATCTAACGGATTTTACAAGAGTGCAAATAGAAGTAACACCTTGTCTTGAAGAGATTGTAACGTACATTGCGATTTAAATAAAATTTAGGGCGACTACTACCACAGAAACTGCTAAAGGGTTTACATTTTGATCGACTGGGAGCGAATTCCTCCGGGTATCGTTCATGGGACGCTATAACAATCAATCAGGCTATGGTGTGATCTCAGGTGATTTTATATTTAATTGCCTCAGCCATTTGGGGAGAATTTAACTGATTCCAAATCTTGGTCCATAGTTCAACTTAACCCAGTCTTTTAACTATTAGATAGAGAACACAAATTAGTTATACTAAAAATTACACTAATCTTAATAAAATTAAACACGATTTTAAATATAAAAAGAATTTCCCTTTAACTTTTCATGAAACAACATTGCAAATAGACCGGTAGAGTTTTTTTTTTTATGGGGCATGTCAAAGTTTCTTTTCTGTATGATTGCACTTCTGTCTCATAGAAATCAGAATAAAATGAGTGAATTACATGGACCTTTACATACATTACGAGTGCAGTCTCTTGTTCAAAACGTTTTTGGAACGTACTTATACTTTGTAAAAGATACAACACATGATTGGGGAAAATTCAATTAGGCTCTCATGAATAAAATGTTTTGTAAACAATTTCCTTATTATATGACCTCTCTGTAAAGGAAGATATTTTATCACTTGCCCATATCTATCTTGTTGTAACAGACAATACAAAATAATATAGTGAATACAAATCAATATCATAAATTATATATGACAAATATATAAATATTTCTATGGGCATAGAGTCCAACATTTGGCACACCGTGAATAATACGTTTGTAAATAACACTTTGCATATTTATGTGAATATAAATATGAGTCTCATTGTATACATATATTGAATTAAGTATATTATATGTAATCCAAGCAAAACTTTGTAACTTCAGTAAATAATGCAGGTGTATTACTAAATAGCCGTCGTTAGTGAATGATTACTAACAGTAATATAAATCATTTTATATTGGAGATATAAAACATATCGTGATAAGGTTTCATTATTGATACTGTTAAAACTAAGATATGGTAAGACACAGGATGTATGTTACGTGCTGATGCCAATTTTCTTAAACGGGCGATCGTCAACATCGGCTGATAGAACAATCCATCAGTGGATTAGCAGGTACAACAATCAGTCACGCTGTTACTGCAGATATTCCTAAGTTGGCACCGTATCTGTAACAGCAGGTACATGTTTTATTAGATATTTAAAACACTTTTTATAAAATATTTTTCCTTGATAACGTGTAAACAGAGATTATTAAAGACACATTTTACCCTAATTTGCTTTCTCTTAAATAAATATTACCAATAATATGGTAAAATATGAGATTCATTAAACAATACTTATCTTTTTATTAAAAAATTAAGGCTTATCCTTTCGGCATTTAATAGATGGAAATACTTAATTTCTCTAAAGATTATTTCAATCTGCTTCACCGATTTAAAATTCCAACAAAAATTGTGTAACGGTAAAGAATAAAATCAGCTCTACTATTGGTAATAAAATATTTTGCTCCCCCCAAAATCACTATTTATAACATTCTAGGCTGGAATTCTATAGAAAAAGCTACACGTTTGTATATTGTTTAAAAATATTTAACAGACGATAAATAATCAAAAAAATTAAATCAGCACGCCTTTAAACATGTATTGCGTTACGGAAAAAACTCTCTACGGAAATGCAAGTTAAATAAGGTATTTATATTAAAAGGTGTGCTCAATAGCAGTGTTAATTATTGTATAAATGGAGTTGACAACCGTCACTGTTTACTCCAGAACTCCAGCGCCACTTTCATTATGAAGCCCAAGAGCTCTCCACAGAGTGGGAACGTATTGTGTCGTTTTATTTATTGACTTTTTACCTTTATCAGACGTAATAAATTTTAATGTTGCAAATTTTATAAATATGACGAAAATAAAATCATATGTAGATAGTAATTGTTTATTGTTTTGCGAAATACTCTTTGATAGGATAAATGCAAATAATTTAAATTATTAAGGTTTAGATATTTCAAGCTAATAAAATCACGGCTGATATATAATTGCTGGCTCTGATTTGCGTATGTGCCTAAACATCTGCAGATATCTCAACAGTAGTTTACCATAAGTGGACAAATTAACCCTAATGTATAGTGTTATTTACTAAATTAATAATTAGATATCAAATTACTTTTCATAAAAATGTTGGGATTTCGTCCTAATACTGATGTGTTTATATCTAAGTCTCATGCAATATTGTTTGAAAATATTCTTTTGGTTGAAGTACCGTAATACTTTTGTCATCATTATAACCCCACAACCAAAAGATATGAGCACTTAATAATATTGATGTGTGAAATTAGCATTATTTATGGGCTGGAATCATTAAATTATCTACAACGAGATTAATTTTGATATGCTACAGAATAAATTTAACAAAATTGCAGCACGATCCAAAAGTTAAGATCAAATGTTTAATCACAGCTAGCCGGAGGCTAATACTACTCTATTTCGTGTCGGAAAATACCTTCACACACAATAACTACATGCGGCAATCCAAATGGTTTAACTTGTGAATAAATGTTTCTCAGATTGGCTCGAAGATAATTTTATTTCAAAGTAAAGACTGATTCAGAAAAAAATTATTTCTTCATCCATGTAAAAAACTATAATTCTCGAATACACACCATTCCAAAATGTAACAAGTATGTATGCAGATAACGTTTATGTGCTGACCATGTACATGTTCCGTTCGCTATAATAATAGTAAACGTCAAGCAGGGGAAATGTCGCTGCGCCCATTAATGCCGCCATGGTGCCTTGTAATTAGTGCTTATGATGATGCAGAATGTAATAGTATGACTTTATTGCCTTCTTTTATATCCTCCGCATTCTTTTTTCATGTTGGGATGAGGTAACGCTACATTTTGAATATAATTGTATTGCTCCTTTAAAACTGTACAATTCTTAAAACAAAATAATCAAAATCAAATTGTTCGATTAAACCACTTAATATTGCGTATTATGTTTAATATAAGAGTTCCTTAATATTGCCACTCAAAATTTAGATATCTAAAACTATTGATTTGTATACATGATTGAAATCATTCAAAAGCTCTTACGCTGTAGATGGGGTATAAATCAGCCACATGGGCTTTCAAGGTTCCAATGTGAAAAATATGACAATATTTGTGTTTTTTAATTATGTATTTTAGTAAAACCTGATAACCAAAGCATATATATATATATATATATATATATATATATATATATATATATATATATATATATATATATATATATATATATATATTATCACTATATAGGTTAATATTTTCTGATAATTATAACATATAATAAAACTTATTGTATGCTTATTCCTTTACGATAGGACTATATTTATATTATTTAACTTACAGTTTATAACTTTATGACTATGCTATTCGATCTATCTAGAAAGGATTTAGAAATCATAATTTGAAGTTTTTTTAGATAAATTGCACGCTAAAGATGATTAAAAACTAATAATTTTTTATTTTGGCTATTGTAACACATCCATCGTTTTAATATAATTTGGTATATAGGCTATTGTTACTTATACTTTGATATGAAGTAACAGAAAGGGTTCATATGTAGGCTTAAATTTATGCGTGAACCTGAATAAAGTATATGATGTTGCAAGTCCAACCATAAGACTTGGCTGAGCTTCATTGAAAGCCTACGTCTCAAAATCTGTCATAACTTTCATTTTGTATGCCGGGGTATGTAAAATTCTTACTGCCGTATAGTGAAAAACAGCAACTTTGTTACAATTCTACAACTCCTATTGTTGGGTAAATAATTCGATACAATTATTTTGCACCTCCCTAAATATCAGTATTCAAAAAATTAAATAATAATAATTTTAACAAATAACTAGGCTATATTGCCATTAATCAGTGCTTAGAAGTATATTGAATTTTATTGTTCACAAATTATATTATATGACTTATTATAATTATAATTTATTCTGCTATTTAGACTTGATGATAATGACACCCATAAGTCTAATAAGAACATATTCGCTTACGCTCAGCTAAACACCATGGAGTGACTCATATAATAAATGCAGATTCGTGATCAATATCTCGTTTTTGAGACCCTGAGTAAACTTACATACAGGTAGACAGATAGACACAAATAAAATTATAATTGGCCTTCAACGTATATTAGATAATCGATTAGAGCAAAAAGCAACATGTAATGTCCTTGAATAAAAAAATATATTCAAACATTTTAATGAAATTGTCAGAAAAAAGTTTCACAAGTCTGCTGATGAGACTACTTTTTTGGTATTGAGTGTAAGAAAAAGGAGTGGAGTGTTTAAGTGAATGTAATTGAAATAAATTCGTTTATATAATATTTAATATAAAGAGACCTCAGTTTAGTTACACTTATTTTATTTTTTAAAACAGTACGTTCATTTTTATATATTTCATAAACTCAATTTACCCGCTTAGAAGGTCTAATAATGATAGAGGAAATAAGAAAGAGTCATTTAGTGCTAATTTCGTCATATAATATATCTACAAACAAAACAATATTGATGCATTTACTAATATATACATACATTATTATACCATCTACAAAGCTGTTACATTGATTAATCGATTGGTAAAGCTGGACAAACGATGGTGGGCCAACGATAGATGAGTAAAGACTGGTATATTACGATATCCCAGAATACACATGTGCTTGGAACTCTATAGCTTACTGATTGCACTATTCACCCACACAATGTCTATATGAGAACCCGCGATGATACTCATACAGTCTGTATCGTGTGTATTAATTTAAAGTTTTATTTGCAATTCTAATTTACTCTTGTATTTGAGTAAGGAAATACATTTAGAAAAGGAAGTTCATATTCATGCTTTAGCGCAAAATATATAATCATATAAAATAATTTGCTATAACTAATGGTTCCAATCCTAACTGGTAATTGTTGTAGCGTATAAACAACAACCGTTTATTAAACTTATACCTTTCTGGGTATTTTTTTATATCTTGTAAATAATGAAGGTTTGCAACATAATATTTTTTGTGCAAAGTAATATCTTTAAGATTATAGGAAAAATCTCAAAGAAACTATAAAGCAAATTAGTTTTTGATACTAATGAAAACGATAAACGGTATTTTTGAGCACAGGGTTGTAAATATTGTAGAAATTAAATCTACAATACTCTTGAATACTCTTGAATTGTTTTATTTTACAAGTGTGTTTGATTATAAAAAATACGTCTTATATAGGCCTGGATATTATATATATATATATATATATATATATATATATATAAATATATATATATATATGACCATTTTAATTGCAGCCATGTAAAAAAATTTAAATATCCTAGCTTTATGTGTAAATAAACACTTTGAAAATTAATGAACTATTTGTTGTAACTATCTTTTATTATTCACAACTATTCGGAGAAAAGTTATAATATTGGTGGGTTATTAATAAAAAATTTAATAATTTAAAATATAAATCTCTTTTTATGATTCATAATTTGATGTAAATAACCTAAGATATTCTCTACTGAAATAAGATATCTGTATTTTTCAAGTTCCGTTCTCGTCAAGCTTTTGAGGAAGGAAAGAAGGATAGAAAAATATATTTTAAAGAGTTCTGTTTTAACTTTTAGTCCGTCTTTCAAAAGAAATGCATTAAAGAAATCTGTGTAAATCTAGAACGTGTCTTAGTATTTATTCCTTATATTGCAATTTTAGGGTTAGAAGAGCTCTCACTGTCATGAGCAGCAAATGCAGAAGATAGCGTTATTGAAATGCTTACTCTGTAATTTATAGGCTTAATAGCTGTAATATACCATTATTACAAGCTCGTGGTGTAGATATAAATACTTCATACTTAAACTGCGTACTAATTTAGTTGAAAAGAAGAAATAATAAAGTCCGTGTGTTACTTTTTTGTTTGTCAGTTGTGTTTGAAACAAATCAGTATGGGCCTATTAAAGTAAAGTTTGTCCCTTGTGTTTACCAAGACCCAATTTTCTCACCACGCCTAGAACTTTCATAATATATGGACAAACAGAGAGTAGAGGATTTCGTTTTCTTGGTGAAGCTTTGTGAAAATCCACCTTTTTACCTTACAACCTCTCACAATATTCTGTACTTAAGAATATGTAAACATTTGTGCTCTTGGAATATTGTATTTCAATCAATGTCACATACTTATGAGGTGTATCTGGATATATTAGTATCCCAATGAAACTATCTAAACAGTTATCTAAATTCATTGTGTTAAACCTCCACCACGAAGCTTTCCTGGAAATATTTATTATAAATTAAAATCCTTCTGACATTCTCGAATATTTATACTGCTAAACCAGCAATGGTCTATAACTGGAATACAGAATTTTCCATGTATTTTTCATGTACAGTAATTCATTTTAACTTTTTAAGAGATAATTACACTAACAACCATTTAGTACAAATAATAGAACCACTGGCAATTAACCATTAAATCTAGTTGGTAAATATATAACGATACTTTATATGGAGTTAATACTTCATTAAACTAATATAATATGGAGTGTTATTGTAATAATAGTAAATTTCAAGTGTAATGTAACTTACCTCATTATGATTGACTGTTCTGCAACAAGGGCTTTGTTGCAAGAGTTTAAACCGGCCTTCGAATGAAACATTAGTGCAGTCCCATGTTCTGTTCTCATCAACAATATACAGTACTAATGATTACACCCAACCAAACATGTCAAAAAATAATGAAGAAATTATTGATTACTTAAATAAGAACCCTTTTAGAACCAAATCATTAAGAACACTTGTAATCTTATCATTTATGTCAATTTCAGTTAATTTGTAACGTATTTATAAACTAAGTGGTGATAGCTGCTATTTGGTAGTTAAAATTTATGTTTAGAGTTTGGACAAACAAGTAAAATCTGTTTTTGAAAACTATTCTTGAGCTTGAACCTTCAAGAAGGGTAAATAAATTATAGTGGGTAAGATTATTTTCGAATAAGACTATATAAGATAGTGGTCGCCGAAACGTTGGCGAAACATTTATTGCTACAGAAAAGCAGAGACATAATTCCATTATTAGTTAGTTTGATTTAGTTGGTTTGAATGATCAGTTTAGTTTCTTATGAGATATAATCTTATTAAAATTTTACAAATATGTTGACACCTATATATCATTATAACCCTTGAAAATAAATCAAGTTATATAGGTAGTTTCATTAACTTCATGTACTCGGATAAACGCGTAACCTAACATGCATTATTTTAATACTACGCTTTATAAGAACCATCGCTTTGAAAAAATATCTGGGTATCAAGATTTTTGTTCTCCTGTATTGCAATAATGAATATCAAAAATAAACAATAATATTAATGCTCATGAATAAAGAACTAGCCGCTTTTAAAAATTGCAATCTATAGATACCTTTCTTGAGAAATAATCCCTAGGCTTTCAAAAATAAATAATGTCATGTAAATCAACACTTACATTTTTGAGAAACAACAGGTGATTGGTGGTTCCCCAACCATCACCTTGCAGTGATCACGGTCTTCCAGTGTGGGGGCTATAGAAGAATTAATTGACGTGATTTATTTTTATTGATCTCTATGGACAATAAATACTGAAATGTTTCAGTAGGATAGATCATCGGTCATACTTCGCTCTTACTTACACCTAACATATAAGGTCAATAAACCTAAAGATGTTGTTTAAAACCACTCAGAAAGAACAGCTCATCTAAAAATAAACTGTAACAACTGTACCATAAAAGACTTTATTAACAAACTTATATTTATGAAATAGTTTTAAAACCGGAGCTTGTAACGTGTATTTATAAAATTTCAAGAACTATTGTATCGAGTGTAATTTTATCATTCCGTTCTAGGACTAGGAAAATAATTTATCCGGTCTGACTAGAAAAATACCAAGGCAATCGATATGAGCTAAGAAAGTTTAAACATAGTGCCCATTTATTTATCTAACAGTATACTGCGCCCCTTAGTTTATCTCTCTCGCTTATTTTTTCGCGTAGCTGTGGAAAATTAGCGCCTTAGATTAGCAGTTATTATATATTCAATTGTACGTGGTAAACTAATAAAAAGCTGTTACTGCCTGCCAGCTGATAAAGTGCGCCATTGCTTCAACCCCATTTGAATAGCAAGAAGTACGCACCTCTGTCACTTGCAGGTTTCAACCGTATTCATACTGCTTTGTATATTACCTCACCCTGTTTTCTGAGCTGATGCCTGCTATGAGCTGTATACGCCTATTCGTATCCTCTCCGATATATATTATTATTGTTAAACGCATAAAAATACAAGAAATGTTACTTAAATCATGTATAATCTAATCATGTAAATAAGCAGAACCATGTCTGGTTAAAATTTCCAACGACAGATTTCTTTATATGTGAACAGAATAGCTGGAATATACTGTTATGTGTTTCCTTATTTTACAATTTCTTGAAGAAACGAGCAACAATGGTTTTTATAGAGTAAAATTTCAATCCTTAAGCATAGCAAACTTACTTAAAAATTTAATAAGGATTAATGTAAATATAAAATATTTTCAATAAAATTGACATTGTAGGGTATACCGTATTTTAATATACAGGTAATAAGACGTGTAAGTACCATTTTTATCGAAAGTCATTCATCTGAAAAAGATAAGCTCTTGATATAAAGTCATTCAGTTTCTGTAATACCCGAGCGTAAATACTTTCATTACATTATAACGATTTTCTGAAGTTTAAACAGGGTTACTTGAATTTTAACAGCCTTTTAACTCTTAAGGAGGGGTTCAGTAACCAACGTCTTGGAAAGTATTGCACTTTTACTAAGTACAGTAATTTTAAAGTACAATTATAAAAGAGAGATGACACTATATTACTATGTAGTACACTTAATATTTATGTAAATGTTAAACCATATGTAATTGATAATAAGCTACAATATCTGAGTAATTCAATCATTTAAATATTTGTTACTTGTTACTAGTCTGTTTTATAACCGTGTAACCACTCGATATTTTTAAAATCTAATTTATTGTTTAATCTGTTTACACTACCCACTGGTTACTCTACAATAGTAACGAGAATACCCACAGAAAAATGTGTAAATAATAATAATAGCTCAAAATATCCATATTCAATTTCATCATATATCATAATAACATACGTAATAAACCTTTCCGCAAGATATATCAATAAGAAGTTTATATGTACACTTCTTCCACATTAGTATTTTCATTAATCATCAGTTGATCATCACGAGTTTTTCATTGTGCATTTATATCCATGTCATTTAACTAAACTCGCAGAATTCCATTTTGTTCGCCGTGGATGTAATATATTCTTTTTCGTTCACATGTCTGTCCGTCTAACAACGAAAATGCTGAGGAAATGAGGTATGGATTTTAAACTTTGCATGCATCCTCTAAAATTGTATCTTGTGCAACACGTATTGTAGTCTACTACTACTTTGTGACAATTAAATACAAGTTGAAAGGATCAATTCCATTAGCCTATCATTATAAACATAGTCCAACTTTTCTCAACGATAACCTTATTATACCCTCTCTACAAATTAAGAAAAAGTTGCTCCAACTGTACCTCAGATCTCTCCAGGTTTAACGCTTTAATTCAATCCTTCTTGTCAAACTATTAATTAATTGTCAATTATTATAGGCAAATACCAAAATTTAGATAATTAGGTTCCTAAATGTTGACTGACTATGGATACTATTTTTGTGAATAATATTTTGCATATTAACGAGTAAATAATGTAATTTATCAGTTTATAAACAGGACAATCAGGCTCACACAATTAGTCACACAGAAACTTATTATTCCTCAGGTGGATATTCCTCGATACTGTAACATCTGAGACAAGGCGAGACACAGAGATTTATGTTCCTAGCTGATTGGTTTGTTTGGCTGAACGGTGAGTGCCAGGATCTGCTGATAGAATAATCCATCAGCGGATTATCAGGCTCAACAATTAGTCACACAGAAACTTATTATTCCTCAGGTGGCACCGTATGTGTAACATCATGTAGATATCTTGCAATAATAAGTAAGAAAATTTTATTATCATTGGTTTTCTAAAAAACGTGTAAAGATTCATTTATAAGTGCACAATGCGACTAAACTCCTTAACTAATATTTTGTTAAAAATATCAGCTTCACTAAATAATTCTTTATTTGTTTGAAATGGGTGCAGCTAATTCCTAAGAGGTTCATTAAAGGAAGTGCTTAATGTCTCCTAATGAGCGGAAACTGCTTAATTAAATCTGCACTAAATATATTAAATTCCATACAAATTTATGTAACACTTAATAAATAACGTGGGTCGTCTCTTTTATTAAATTATTTTAGAGACTAAATATTATACACAGAATTATTAAAATTTCCTGGCACCAATGTAAGTAAAATAAAATATTTCTCTAAAAACGTTGTGCAGAAATAGCGAGTGGTAATTATTGTACGAACGGATTTGACAGCTGTCACTTTTACTTAAGATTCCAGCGTCATTTCCATTATAAAAATCAAGAGTTCCTCCTCTCAGTGGTAACGTGTTATATCGTTATAATTTACTTTACCCGATAACTTAAATATAACGTATAGCTTTACGTATATAGGTATTTGACTTTGAACCTTTCACCAACGTAATCAGTTGTAAAAATCACAAAAACCAGGAGTAAATATTTTTCTAAAAACCTGCGAATTTTCTTGATCGAGGCCCAAGGCATAACCCCAACTATAGCAACGGCAATATACCCATTAGAATGATAAGGGCTCATAAACGCACTAAATAACAAATAAGTACCAGTCGCAGATTCGTAAAACTTTACTTCGGGCAGAATGAGGGTTAGTTCTTGTTACAGTTAAGACAACTTGTTAAGTAACTGTAACATGTTTTGGTGACTGAATGATTTAACTTCAGAATTCAGGGGCTGAAAGTTGGCTCTTAAAGATATTGAGCAAAAAATTATACGTTTATTATGTTTGTGTGACACTTAAATTTGCTAAGTAATGTTTCAGTGTAAATTTTATTGTTAATCAATATCGAATTTATAAAATTATATGTCAATTTAAATATATTTTAAATAACAGATATTGAAATGCTAAATATGCATGAATACGGTGATAATTTTAGGATGAGATGATTGAATGTCTTTGAAAAAAAAAAAACAATAGGACCAGCAGGACCATGCTCCTTGGCGTTGAAAGAGGCCCGGATCTAGGTCTGTTAACGTCTGGTAACACACAGTTTGCACTAAGATATTCGTTTAAAAAAGTCGTCATAGCGTAGAGGAAAATAAGTAGAAAGTATAATTTCCAAAGCATAAAGGAATGCTATCTAGAAATATTATATAGACTAAAAAGTGTTCAAATAATTTTGTCAATCTAGCAAAATATGAAAATAAAATCTGCTTTGATGAAAGTTTCTGTGGCGTACATCAAGACACAAAACGTCTTTCTCTTAGGTTTTAAAAACCTTACTGGAATTTATGACGAATGAAATTATTATTAGAAAATATAAATAAAACTTTTAAACCACTCGAGTAGTAGACTTTGATCACTCTATTGCTAACTAATTAGTGAGAACTCAATCTTATCTTTTGCAATTATTTTAACTTCTAAAAAGAATCTGCCTGGTACTGGAAAGGATAGTTTTTTGGTTCTCACACAATTCCGTTTTCTTGTAGTTAATATATTAATAATAAATAATTTATTAGCTAATTACTTATTATACCAATTACATGGTATACTTTAAATAAAAATAAAAATTTAATAAATGAAAATTTATTTTAGAATTGTAAATGGATAGGAATAAAAAAGTAAATTTATATTGTAATCCAGCGGCAGGCACAACGCGCTTGGAATCTGGTCTAGACCTGACTTGATGGCAGTGAATGCTAAACAATAGTTTTCAGTGGACTCTATCTTGGTTAGGCGGCCAACCTGCGTCGGGAGAGATTTAAACAGACCTGCAGGAACAGGAGCGTAGTCGGTGCAGGCCGAGAAACCACGTTCTGCTACCATTCCGAGTTGAGAAGCGAGAGAGTAAAGTCATTTTAGTGCGAGTTTAAAACTAGTGTTCGGGCGTAGGATCCGTCGGTATAAATTATATTAATACCGAACTCCAAGACCTTCACGACCAAAGAGCTAAGTACTTTGACTGAATTATTAACATTTTCTAAATTTGAAATTTGCAAAATTAAGAAGTGAATTAATTAAAATTGAATTGAAAATTTGAAATTAACGATCAAATTCTGTGAGTGAGGACTATAATATATATATGAATTGTAAAGGAGTAATTTATTAAAGTCGAACGTAAAATTTAATTGAAATTCTAAGGATTGTAGTAAAAATTAAGAGCTGCAGGTGCTGCACCATATCCTGTAGGAACTTGTGAAAAATTCCTGTTGAGAACTGTTTAGTTTTGTTTGAGAATTTAATTTGAAGGAAGTTTATTATTATTATTTTATTAGTTTTGAGAAGAAGCCTATTTAATTTATTTCATTCAGATTTATTCAAAGATTATTATTTTATTTTTTATATTTTATACTCACGTATTTAGAGGACAGTGAGCCAATATTAAAATCGAAAGTGCCTTGAATAAGGAAGTAGTAATTTTAACCTATTGTTCAAAACATTGTTTTGGTGGAATAAAAGGTTAATAATTGACATTTGAATTGATTTAATAAACCTGAAATAGTTTCTAAAAGGGTGCAGTTTTAATTTCCACCAGTATCTACTTAAATCTTATGAGCTCGAGACTATTTAGGGTCATCATAATAAAAACAAAAAACTTTGTATATTAACATTCAGTATACTTATATAAATTAAGTTTATCTTTCACTTATACTGCGCTATTATTGAAAGTCCTGTAGTAATCCGTAAAACATTTATCCTACTGACTTTAGAAAAGTTAGAAAAGTCTATCATGGACCTGAAAAAAGTAACCTCTTTGTTATAACAATATCACAACAGGCTTTTCCTTTTTTATGGATAGTAACGGTAGCAACACAAAATCACCTTATAGGAGGTGATCGAATTGTTTGCGCTCGAATGCTTAGCAATATTCCAGCCAATGATAAAACGCTAAAGACGGATTGTTTATTACTTAAACTGAAATACTCGCAGCTTGTTCTACAAAGTGTGGATAAGTACTCCCATCTTGTTGGAACCAGAATCTTCTAATGTCCGTGTTGTAGAAATATAGTAATCACAGGATATGTGTGTGATAATAACTCGTCATAGTAGCTCGTTTCAGGCAAAAGTTGTGAAACCTATGCAGTCCGAATATTAATAAACTAATATAAGTTTTGTAAAATTCTTATTAATTATTGTAACTTTTAACTTTTATTATTTATGGCAAATTTTTTACATTTTACTTATTTACTATTAATTTACCTACTCCATTAAATATA